>NW_027465924.1:132500-137500 GCF_049634645.1 Pelodiscus sinensis
TTTCGGGGGACGACCAGCTGCCGCTCTACCCTCCATGCCCTCGCCTTCCTGGGGAGGAGCCACTCACGGAACAGGAGCCCACGCTCCCGCAGGAATCTCTCCTGGCCACCTCTCCCCCGGGGCTGAGCTGCACGGAGGCCAGCCTGGTCCCTCAGCCTCTGCAAGGAGGGGTCTGCCTGCACCTCAGCCTGGAATTCAGCTGCTGAGGCAGGGATCGGGACCTGTCCCCCACCTCTGCCTAGGTCCGGAGTCCCAGCCTGGCTGGACCCCGTGTCCACTGGGATGGGACCCTGAGGACGCTGCCAGGAGTCCTTCCCTGGACCCACGTTGTCAGCCCCCCGCTGGCTCTGGCTCCGGGTAGTGACTAGAGCCCGCTGGGATTCATGGGGCCACTCCTCTAGGTCGTTCCCCATCAGCACCTCGGTGGGCAAGTGCGGGTGCACCCCCACTTCCTTGAGGCCTTCCTTCGCCCCCCATTTCAGATGCACCCTGGCTACAGGCACCTTAAACGGGGACCCGTCTATGCCCTTCAGGGTCAGCTGCGCGTGGGGTAGTATCCGCTCCTGGGCCACTATGTCAGATCGGGCCAGAGTCACCTCCGCCCCCGTGTCCCAGAAGCCCGTCACCTTCCTACCATCCACCTCCAGGGGTATGAGGCACTCGCTCTGCAGGGGCCGTCCTGCCCCCACCCGGTACACGGAGAAATCCGCCTCCTGAGAATCAGACCTCCCAGGGGAGGTGCACTGAGCATCCTTCCCCTCTCTCTGAGCTGAGGTTTGCCTGCCAGCCCCTGCCTCTGGGGCAGCCTGCCCTTCCTCCCGCCCCAGCCAGTTAACCCTGGACAGTCCCCGGTCCTGGGACCTGGTGCACTGAGCCCTCTTGTGGCCTTTTTGCCCACAGCGATGGCAAGTTGGGCTTTGGGCTGTCTCTGTCCAGGCCCTGGCTGGTTCTCTGGGGCGCAGACGACCTGTTCCTTGGTCTCGCCCCGTAGTTGACTCCCTCCGTCGCTCAGCCGAGATCCGGTCTCTGCGCGGTTCCCTTTCTCTCCGGGACTCCCGTTCACACCCGGACCGGCTCTCCGTGAACTCATCCGCCAGTCTCCCGGCCTCCTGGGGGTTCTCTGGTCTCCGGTCCTTGAGCCACAGCCTCAGTTTGGGTGGGCACGCTTCATAGAACTGCTCCATCATGACCAGCTTGAGCAGCTCCTCTGCGGTCTGGGCTCCAACTCCAGACACCCACTTGCGGCAGTATTGCGCCAGGCGGGAGGCCAGGTCCACATAGGTCTCCCGTGGCCCTTTCTGTACCCCCCGGAACTTCTTCCTGTATATCTCGGGGGTCAGCCCGAACTTGTGCAGCAGGGCCTCCTTGACTCGGTTGTAATCCCCTGGCTGTAGGTCCTCCAGCTGACTGAGCACTCCGGCCGCCTCCTGGCTCAGTGCGGGGATGAGCTCCTGCAGCCAGTCAGCTGGGGGAACCCGTTGCAGTCCACAGGCCCTCTCAAAGGAGCTGAGGAACCCGTCTATGTCACCCATGTCCTTCAATTGGGCCACCACGAGCCTCTCCAAGTGGCTGGCAGCCCTGGGACCTTGGGGCCCATCCGCACTTGGCGCAGCCGGTGCCCCGCCGGTTCTCCGCTCTGCCATGGCCAGCTCATGCTGTCGCTGCCTCTCTCGATCTTGGCGCTCCTTCTCTCGGTCCTCTACTTCCAATTCCCTGATCCGCAGCTGGATCTCCAGCCGCCGCAGCTCCGCTGGGCTGGCCCCTGCCCTAGATGGGCTACGGCTTGCAGGCCTCCCGGGAGACGCTGTCTCATCTCTCCGTTGGGTTCCAGCGCTCCTCCCCCTCTCTGAGCCTGACACACTCTCAGGGGGGGTCTGGCTGCTTCCCCTGGGGACAAGATCCTGGCCCTGTGGCTGGTCATTCTCTTCCAGCTGGGTAATCAGCTGGGCCTTGGCTGCTTTCCGCACAGGCAAGCCCCTCTCTCTGCACAGCCCCACCAGCTCTGCCTTCAAGAGTCGGGCGTAGGCCATCTGCCCGCTGGGCCCCTCGGTGCAGACTCACCAGTCTAGTGCTGCAGCGCCCCACGATTCCCAGGAACCGCTTCGCTCTGTCTCCAGCATGCCTGGCTCCAGGGCTCTTGCTTCTACTGCGCCTTGTCGCTTGCCGCTGGAAGCTCCATCCACGGGGTGCAGTGCATCCCGCTCCTGACACCAGTGTGACGGCGCGTTGGGGTCCCCCGTCTCCTGCACCCCGAAATGGCGCAAACAGACTGCACCAGCCAGTGGAATTGAGGGTGGTTTACTGCTCCTCCAGCACAGCGCAGCACAGATGTAATCTGGTCACAGGAACTGGGCTAGGATGCCTCAGGCCCCCTTGAGATGGGGGAGACTGGGCCCCTAAACTCCAGCTCCTCTCCCTAGGCTGTCTCATCCATGCCCTCCGACAGCCAGCAACCAACTCACTCACTTCCAGCCCTGCCCCCCAGCCAAGGCAGCATTCCACCTTCCTTTGTTCCTCTCCATGGGGGGTGTCTGGCCACTGGTTTGCATAGTGACTCATCCTGTTTTGCTGGGTCGTGGTACCCACAGCAGCCAGTGGGGGTTCCCCCAGAGCCAGCAGCATAGAAACCAGCCAGGTACCCCCACTACGTCACACCATGGTAGGCACAGGAAGTACCATCGAAAGTTGATAGGGCAGACATTCGAATGCATCGTCGCCGCCACGGGGGCGTGCGATCGGCCCGAGGTTATCTAGAGTCACCAAAGCGGCCGGGCGAGCCCGGGTTGGTTTTGGTCTGATAAATGCACGCATCCCCGGAGGTCAGCGCTCGTCGGCATGTATTAGCTCTAGAATTACCACAGTTATCCAAGTAAGGCTTGGAGCGATCAAAGGAACCATAACTGATTTAATGAGCCATTCGCAGTTTCACTGTAACGCCCGTGTGTACTTAGACATGCATGGCTTAATCTTTGAGACAAGCATATGCTACTGGCAGGATCAACCAGGTAGCCGCGCTCCGGGAGAGGAGGAGCGGGGGAGGGCCCCGCCGCTGGGTTCGGGGGCGCCCCCCCTCCGCCCTGCAGGCCCCGCCGGCCTTCCCCCCGCAGGGAAGGAGCAGGGGCCCGCGGCGCGGCACGGGGGACCGACAGGGACGACGAGCCCCACGAGGTCGGCCCCGGGCACTGGGACGGGAGAAAGAGAGAGAGACGCGGGGGCGGGAGAGCGGGGGACCGGCGGGGGGCGCGCGCCCGCGCCTCGCCCCGGGGCTTTCCTTTCCCCCCCCCCAAAGGGCCCCGGGAGCTACCCAGGAAGGACGGCGGAAGAGACGGGGTGAGCCTCCGAAGAGAGCCCCCCGTCCCTGCGCTTTCCCAGGCAGCCCGGGTTACGCCTCCAGGGTTACGGGCCCGCGAAAGAGAGAGGCGTCGGAGAACCTCGTCCCCTCGGCCCTTCTCTCTCCGCATTCCACGGCGCGCCCGGGTGACGACCGGGAGGGGGTCGGAGGATCCCCCGCCACACGCGCAGGGTGCGCCCCGGGCTGACGTCGAGGAACGAGGACGGGTAGCCAGGGCGGGCGGCGAGGGCACCCCCCTCGAGCCCCGCCACCTTTCTCCACGCTCTTCTTTTCCCCACCGAGTGGCCCTTTCGGTTTCTTTGCGAGGCGACGCGGCCCCGAGGGTGGGCCGCCGAAGCCTTCCAGGCAAACCAGCTAGAGAAGGTGGCAGCGCCCCAGGACTGGGAGGACAGCAGCGGGGGGGGGCGCGTACTGGCGCTCCAGCAAGAGGGCGGTACGAGGGTCCCACCGCGGGTGGAAAGGCAGCCGGCCGCCCTGTTGCCCCGCCACGGCCCGCGCCGAGGTCGGGGAGGGAAAGGGTCGGGCCATCCCCACGCGGCGGGGACCGCAGCGCGCCCCTGCTTGCTCTCGCGACCGTGTCTTGGGCCCCCGGCGAGCCTCACAGCTGCCTGGGAGTCATTTCGGGCCCCTGGGCGGGCTCACGGTGCCGCTCGGCCTCGCACGGCAGAGGTCTCGACGACGGCCAGATGGGCTCCACGCACCCCCTACCCCCCACCAGCACCGTCGCCCCCAAAGCGGTACCGGGAACGGGCCCGCGCCCGTCCCCCCAGGAGAGGGGGGGGGGGGAATCCCTGGATCAGCCCCGAAATCCGGCACAGAAAGGCAAGAAGGAGGGTCCCACTCCGCCTGAACGCCGGACTGATCCCAACCCACCACGGGAAGGGTGCCGGCCCGCGAAGGGCCCTCCACGTCCATTCTGCGAACGCCACATCGATCGGGAGAGAGGCTCGAGACACGCGCGCGGGCCCTCCCCGCCCCGCAGAAAGGGGAGGGGAGGCGGCCGTCAGAGCTCGGGTCCGGGCCGCTGGCTTCGGCACCGGAGAAGGAACGGCGGGGTGCGGGGCAGCCGGAGACGGAAGGCAGAGTCTCGGTCCTCCGCCTTGCCGGGCGCCCCCCGCAGGGGGCGGGCACGGTACCGGGATCGGTACCCCCCTCTGGTTCCCGGGTGGGAAGGCTCGGAAATCCCCGCGTCCATCGGCAAGAGGCACGCAAGTGGGTCGCATCCGCCCCGCGACCCGGTTCGGGTCGTGTCACGCGCTTTGGATCGTTCCCCAGAGGCTCGTGTCCGCAGGCTCGGGTCCGAAAACCCTGTCCTCACAAATCTCCGCGGACATGTCGAAACGGGTTGAGTGAAAATGACAACCACTGCGGTCAGGGGGACTGAGCTGGAAAAGCGGCCGACCGCCTGGAACTCAAGGCCGGCTAGTTAGCCGGCCGCTACCCCCTTACGCACTTCCGAGAGCCGGACGGCCAGCAGGTCAACCCATAGGATTCAACGAGGGGTTGACCTGCTGGCCCGCGAGCCCAGCGGCCACCTGGTCCACCGCTGAAACCCCGCCGGTTGACCTGCTGGCCCGCGAGCCCAGCGGCCACCTGGTCCACCGCTGAAACCCCGCCGGTTGACCTGCTGGCCCGCGAGCCCAGCGGC
>NW_027465925.1:0-4790 GCF_049634645.1 Pelodiscus sinensis
CCCACCTGAATGGGCCGGCTTGGGAGGGGTGTTTCCCCACCTGAATGGGGCCAGCTTGGGAGGGGTGTTTCCCCACCTGAATGGGGCCAGCTTGGGAGGGGTGTTTCCCCACCTGAATGGGCCAGCTTGGGAGGGGTGTTCCCCCACCTGAATGGGCCGGTTTGGGGGGCTGTTTTGGGGGGCATTCCCCTGCCTGAATGGGGCCAGCTTGGGAGGGGTGTTCCCCCACCTGAATGGGCCGGCTTGGGAGGGGTGTTCCCCCACCTGAATGGGGCCGGCTTGGGGGGGGTGTTCCCCCACCTGAATGGGCCGGTTTGGGGGGCTGTTTTGGGGGGCATTCCCCTGCCTGAATGGGGCCAGCTTGGGAGGGGTGTTCCCCCACCTGAATGGGCCGGCTTGGGAGGGGTGTTTCCCCACCTGAATGGGCCGGCTTGGGGGGGCCGCTGCTCACCCGGTCTGTGCCCCCTTTCAGGGAGGAGCCCGGCCAGCGCATCCCGATCTACAAAGGCAGCCTGGACTCGGTGCCCTCGGTCGTGGGGGACAAACAGCCCCTGGTGCTGTGAGATGGGGCCTGCCCCCCAGCACAGGTGGGTAGCGGGGGAGGGGACTCGCTCCTCCCAGTCCTTTGGGGGCTGCAGCCCCTCCCCCAGAGCCCCAGCAGCTCTCCCCTGACCCCTTTCTTCTCCCCCCAGGCAGCACCTGCCGCAGAGACGCAGCTGCTTCTGAAATCAGCGGAAGGGGAAGGGGCATGGGGGGGGGCCTGAAATCAGCGGGGGAGGGGCGTGGGGGGGGCCTGAAATCAGCGGGGGGAGGGGCGTGGGGGGCAGTTTCTAGGCTTTGCTGATGCAGCTAGCGCCAGGCGGGGGCTGGGGGGGCTCCTGGGGAGCGTGAGACCAGCCCAACTCCCTTTGCGGGGGGGGGGGGGGCTGCTTTGGGGGCTCTGATTTTAGGGGCTTTGGGGCCGGCAGCCTTCGAGGTGGGAGGCAAGTCCCAGGTGTGTAATGGGGGGGGTTGGTCATGGAACCCCCCCACGTGAAAACCTCCCACCTCTGGGGGGTCACCACAGCAAAGACCCCCCCCCCGGCTGCAGAGTCCTGGCTCTGGGCAGGGTGCCCCATGGACTTCTGAAGACATTGGCTTTCATTTTAATGGGGGGGGGGTCTGTAATCGATGGGGGAGGGGCGAGGGCAAACCCCCCCCCCCACCCGCAACTGCTCTGTGACCGTGGGGCGTTAACCCTTTCATCTCCCTGTGCACATGGGGGGGGGGGCTGGCTATGTAGGGGGCTATCGCTTTGAAGCTGGGCACTGTCCTTCTGGGGGAGGGGCCTGCAGCCCCCCCCCATTGAATGAGATTAAAATGTCACTTTCAATCTCTCCGTCTGTGGCGCCCGCTCGTGACCCCCCCCCCCGGGGCTGGGGGGCAGCCCCCCGGACCTGAGTGCGCGTTGCCCCCTGGGGGACGCGCCGGCCACACCCCTCATGTCTCACCCCCCGCCTGGGACTGTTAGGCCCCTGGCTGAGGGGGGTGGGCCCCACAAACCAGGCCTCTGCCCCCACTCGGGTTAAAAGAATTAATCGGGGCGTTTATTGAAGTATCAAAGGTGGTTAAAAGGCGGACAGATATGTACATATATATTAACGTTCAGGCTGCGGTGGGGGCAGGGGAACAGTCTCGGGGTGGGGGGGCCGGGCCCCCCCACAGACCCCCTCCCCCACCCCGGTTATATATTAATTATTATATTTCCCGTTCGTTTCCCTTCTCCCTTTCGGCAACACACCCCTAGAAAATAACCAGGAGCCAGAGACAGGGCCGGGCCCTCGGCGGGTTCTGGGACCGGGGGGCAGAGGGAGGGGATGCCCCTGGGCCGGGGCTGGTTCTGCAGGGAGTCCTTGCCCGGCGTGGGGTGGAGGGGTCAGTCCAACCAGAGAGCCCAAAGCTCTTTTCCAATTCACACGGGGGGGGGGGGGGCTCTCAGGGTCTGGCTGCCGGGGTGGGGGTGGGGTCTGCTGGCACAGACACGAAGGGCGAGCGACCCCCCCCCAGCAGCACGCCCAGGGGCTGGGGAAGGATGCCCCAAGGCCCGGGCCCCCCGGCCCCGTCTCAGGCTCACACAGTGAGGACGTCACACGACGAGGACGGACAGACACAGATGGACAGACACCCCCCTCCCCCCCCCGCAATCATGGCTTTAAAGAAAGAGTCCAACCTGCGTTTAAGGCCCGCCGCAGGGTCATGGGAGCCAGAGCCGGGCTGCGGACCCAGCTGCCCAGACCCCAAGTGGGGGGTCCCACCCCCCCATCCAGCCCCAGGGCAGTTATACAAACTCCCCCCGTCCCCGTCCTGCCCCGCCCGTGGCCCCTGGAGCCCGGCCCCCTCCAAGGGGCATGGCCCCCCCGCCTTGCATTGTGAGCGAGGTCAGAGCCCCCTGCTTAACGTCTACCCCCCCAAAAATGCACCATGTTTTGCAGAGCAGGTGGGGCCTCACTGCCCGGAGGCGTGGTCTGATGGCAAAGGGGCGGGGCTCGTTGTTGGAGGCGGGGCTTCTCCGTCCAGGGGCAGGGCTGGAATCCGGCTGGTTGGCACCCAGGCCTTGGTTTCAAAAATAACCCTCCCCCCAACCCATGGTTCGGCCGCGGCGCGCCAGGTCCGTCTGTCCAACCCCCCCCCCCCCCCCGGCTCTGCCCCAGCTCCCGGCCCGGCTGCCCCGGCGGCTCAGATGAAGAACTCCTCCTTGCGCTTGTGACCGTCCCCGCCGTTGAGGAAGGCCTCCCGCGCCTCGCCGTGCTCGTCCAGCCCGCTGGCCTCGTGCGTCAGATAGGAGCCTGCCGGGCGGGAGGGGGACAGCGCTCGGAACGGGGCCCCGCACGCGGTACCGGCCCGGGGTCCCCCGGCGGCCACCCCCCTCGGACGGCGGAGGGGTACGCGGGCCCCGTGGGGAGAGGGAGCCCCGAGAGAGCAGCTGGGCGGCCGGGAGCCCAGCCCGGAGGCTGAAAAGCCACGAGGCCAGAGCCCCCGACTAAGCAAAACTTCTCCCAGGCACAAAGCCGAACAGGCCGCCTGCCACACCGAGGGGCTGGACGGCGGAGCCACAGCCGGGAACCTCCATGGGTCTGTGCCCCGCACTGCCGGCCGGGTGGGAGGGGGGTTCCCAGCCCCCGGCCGGTTGACCTGCCCCGGCAGACTGGTTGGGACGCTGGGGCAGCCCAGACGGGTGCGACCTGGGGGAACTGAGCCCTGGGGGGCAGAGGCAATGGGGGTCCACCAGGGGGATCCTGCCTCCCCCCCCGGAGCTCTGGGAGGGGCCCACAGGCCCGGGGGCTGCAGCGCACGTGGGGTTCCACAAGCCCTTGACAAGGCCCTCGGCAGAAGAGGGGGAAGGAGGCTGCCGGGGGGGGGGGGGCCTCTCCGGGGGTCACTGGGGGAAGGCAGGACACAGGGCGGGTCACTGGGCGGGCCTCGGGGGGCGAGCAGCACCCAGGGGCCCGCACTGGGCCCGATCCTGCCCCCCGGTCACGGGCGGTTGTGTGGCCAGTCCGAAGCAGCCTGAGGAGAGCAGCGCCAGGGTCTCTCCAGGGCAGGCCGGGCAGCGGAGGGCCATGCCGGGAACTGGGCGTGGGAAGCCGGAATCCCAGCGGCGCGGATCCGAGGCCGGGCCCGGGGTCACTGCGGCGCGTTCTCCGGCCGCGCCAAGAGCCCGCTGGGACCTTCCCCGGGCAACAGGGCACGACTTACCGCCCGGTGCGAAGCCCTGGCGCCCACCGCCGCCTGCCCGCCCCCTCCGAGCAATCCGGGCCTTGGGAAAGGGCCGAGGGGGGACGGGAGGTTTGGCCGGCCGGGGGGGCTCTGTGCGCCCGTGGGGGGCGGGGAGCGCGAGGGCCAGCAGGGCCGTGGGCCCGCCCGCGAGGACGGGGGGCGCCCGGCGAGGTGCGCGGGCGGCAGGGTGAGCACAAGGGAAGTGTTTCTCCACGCTGGATCGGCCTTGGCTGTGACCCATCCCGGCCGCTCTCACGGGGGGGGGGGGGGGGGGGGAATGCCCCGCCCCCTCGCCGCCCCCCTCCCCTACCTGCCCCCCTTGCCCCGCCCCCTCGCCGCCCCCCTCGCCCCGCCCGCACCTTTCTGCCGGATGGAGCACCACACCATGCCGATCAGCACGCAGATGACGGTGAAGACGAGCAGGGCGAGGACGCCGCCCACGATGGCGTAGGGCACCGAGGTCTGAGCCTCCACGACGGCCCCGGGGTCTGGGGGAGACACGGGAGGGTCGGGGGGCCGGGCTGCACACCAGCCGCCCAGGCAGGGCCCCTCCTGGAGCGGCTGGGCCCGAGGCCGTAACCCTTGGGCCGCGGCTGGGTGGTGCCAGGAAGGGGGCGCTGCGCCAGCCGGGGCAGCAAGACCCACGTTTCTGCCTGATGGCACCAGGTGGGGTCCCCACAGCATTCCAAGCTCAGCTGCCCCCTCCTGCCAGCCCTGCCCCACAGGTGCATCCCCCCCTGACAAGGGGCAGCATGGGGGGCCGATCCCGGCACGCAGGCCCCAGGCGATGTCCCTATGGCCCAAGGTACCCAAACCTGCCTCCCTGAGCCCCTCTCCCCCTGGCAGGCCTGTGGGTGGTGACTGAGGTCACTTGGGGGGGCCTGCGAGTGAGAGGGGGTGCTGCGGAGGGGGGGCTGCGGGTGAGAGAGGGTGCCGGGAGTCCTGCAGTGGGAGGGGGGTGCCGGGAAGGGGGTGCCGGGGGGGGGGCTTGCGGTGGGGACAGGGTGCTGGGAGGGGGGGCTGCGGGTGGGAGG
>NW_027465926.1:0-201874 GCF_049634645.1 Pelodiscus sinensis
CCCTAACCCTAACCCTAACCCTAACCCTAACCCTAACCCTAACCCTAACCCTAACCCTAACCCTAACCCTAACCCTAACCCTAACCCTAACCCTAACCCTAACCCTAACCCTAACCCTAACCCTAACCCTAACCCTAACCCTAACCCTAACCCTAACCCTAACCCTAACCCTAACCCTAACCCTAACCCTAACCCTAACCCTAACCCTAACCCTAACCCTAACCCTAACCCTAACCCTAACCCTAACCCTAACCCTAACCCTAACCCTAACCCTAACCCTAACCCTAACCCTAACCCTAACCCTAACCCTAACCCTAACCCTAACCCTAACCCTAACCCTAACCCTAACCCTAACCCTAACCCTAACCCTAACCCTAACCCTAACCCTAACCCTAACCCTAACCCTAACCCTAACCCTAACCCTAACCCTAACCCTAACCCTAACCCTAACCCTAACCCTAACCCTAACCCTAACCCTAACCCTAACCCTAACCCTAACCCTAACCCTAACCCTAACCCTAACCCTAACCCTAACCCTAACCCTAACCCTAACCCTAACCCTAACCCTAACCCTAACCCTAACCCTAACCCTAACCCTAACCCTAACCCTAACCCTAACCCTAACCCTAACCCTAACCCTAACCCTAACCCTAACCCTAACCCTAACCCTAACCCTAACCCTAACCCTAACCCTAACCCTAACCCTAACCCTAACCCTAACCCTAACCCTAACCCTAACCCTAACCCTAACCCTAACCCTAACCCTAACCCTAACCCTAACCCTAACCCTAACCCTAACCCTAACCCTAACCCTAACCCTAACCCTAACCCTAACCCTAACCCTAACCCTAACCCTAACCCTAACCCTAACCCTAACCCTAACCCTAACCCTAACCCTAACCCTAACCCTAACCCTAACCCTAACCCTAACCCTAACCCTAACCCTAACCCTAACCCTAACCCTAACCCTAACCCTAACCCTAACCCTAACCCTAACCCTAACCCTAACCCTAACCCTAACCCTAACCCTAACCCTAACCCTAACCCTAACCCTAACCCTAACCCTAACCCTAACCCTAACCCTAACCCTAACCCTAACCCTAACCCTAACCCTAACCCTAACCCTAACCCTAACCCTAACCCTAACCCTAACCCTAACCCTAACCCTAACCCTAACCCTAACCCTAACCCTAACCCTAACCCTAACCCTAACCCTAACCCTAACCCTAACCCTAACCCTAACCCTAACCCTAACCCTAACCCTAACCCTAACCCTAACCCTAACCCTAACCCTAACCCTAACCCTAACCCTAACCCTAACCCTAACCCTAACCCTAACCCTAACCCTAACCCTAACCCTAACCCTAACCCTAACCCTAACCCTAACCCTAACCCTAACCCTAACCCTAACCCTAACCCTAACCCTAACCCTAACCCTAACCCTAACCCTAACCCTAACCCTAACCCTAACCCTAACCCTAACCCTAACCCTAACCCTAACCCTAACCCTAACCCTAACCCTAACCCTAACCCTAACCCTAACCCTAACCCTAACCCTAACCCTAACCCTAACCCTAACCCTAACCCTAACCCTAACCCTAACCCTAACCCTAACCCTAACCCTAACCCTAACCCTAACCCTAACCCTAACCCTAACCCTAACCCTAACCCTAACCCTAACCCTAACCCTAACCCTAACCCTAACCCTAACCCTAACCCTAACCCTAACCCTAACCCTAACCCTAACCCTAACCCTAACCCTAACCCTAACCCTAACCCTAACCCTAACCCTAACCCTAACCCTAACCCTAACCCTAACCCTAACCCTAACCCTAACCCTAACCCTAACCCTAACCCTAACCCTAACCCTAACCCTAACCCTAACCCTAACCCTAACCCTAACCCTAACCCTAACCCTAACCCTAACCCTAACCCTAACCCTAACCCTAACCCTAACCCTAACCCTAACCCTAACCCTAACCCTAACCCTAACCCTAACCCTAACCCTAACCCTAACCCTAACCCTAACCCTAACCCTAACCCTAACCCTAACCCTAACCCTAACCCTAACCCTAACCCTAACCCTAACCCTAACCCTAACCCTAACCCTAACCCTAACCCTAACCCTAACCCTAACCCTAACCCTAACCCTAACCCTAACCCTAACCCTAACCCTAACCCTAACCCTAACCCTAACCCTAACCCTAACCCTAACCCTAACCCTAACCCTAACCCTAACCCTAACCCTAACCCTAACCCTAACCCTAACCCTAACCCTAACCCTAACCCTAACCCTAACCCTAACCCTAACCCTAACCCTAACCCTAACCCTAACCCTAACCCTAACCCTAACCCTAACCCTAACCCTAACCCTAACCCTAACCCTAACCCTAACCCTAACCCTAACCCTAACCCTAACCCTAACCCTAACCCTAACCCTAACCCTAACCCTAACCCTAACCCTAACCCTAACCCTAACCCTAACCCTAACCCTAACCCTAACCCTAACCCTAACCCTAACCCTAACCCTAACCCTAACCCTAACCCTAACCCTAACCCTAACCCTAACCCTAACCCTAACCCTAACCCTAACCCTAACCCTAACCCTAACCCTAACCCTAACCCTAACCCTAACCCTAACCCTAACCCTAACCCTAACCCTAACCCTAACCCTAACCCTAACCCTAACCCTAACCCTAACCCTAACCCTAACCCTAACCCTAACCCTAACCCTAACCCTAACCCTAACCCTAACCCTAACCCTAACCCTAACCCTAACCCTAACCCTAACCCTAACCCTAACCCTAACCCTAACCCTAACCCTAACCCTAACCCTAACCCTAACCCTAACCCTAACCCTAACCCTAACCCTAACCCTAACCCTAACCCTAACCCTAACCCTAACCCTAACCCTAACCCTAACCCTAACCCTAACCCTAACCCTAACCCTAACCCTAACCCTAACCCTAACCCTAACCCTAACCCTAACCCTAACCCTAACCCTAACCCTAACCCTAACCCTAACCCTAACCCTAACCCTAACCCTAACCCTAACCCTAACCCTAACCCTAACCCTAACCCTAACCCTAACCCTAACCCTAACCCTAACCCTAACCCTAACCCTAACCCTAACCCTAACCCTAACCCTAACCCTAACCCTAACCCTAACCCTAACCCTAACCCTAACCCTAACCCTAACCCTAACCCTAACCCTAACCCTAACCCTAACCCTAACCCTAACCCTAACCCTAACCCTAACCCTAACCCTAACCCTAACCCTAACCCTAACCCTAACCCTAACCCTAACCCTAACCCTAACCCTAACCCTAACCCTAACCCTAACCCTAACCCTAACCCTAACCCTAACCCTAACCCTAACCCTAACCCTAACCCTAACCCTAACCCTAACCCTAACCCTAACCCTAACCCTAACCCTAACCCTAACCCTAACCCTAACCCTAACCCTAACCCTAACCCTAACCCTAACCCTAACCCTAACCCTAACCCTAACCCTAACCCTAACCCTAACCCTAACCCTAACCCTAACCCTAACCCTAACCCTAACCCTAACCCTAACCCTAACCCTAACCCTAACCCTAACCCTAACCCTAACCCTAACCCTAACCCTAACCCTAACCCTAACCCTAACCCTAACCCTAACCCTAACCCTAACCCTAACCCTAACCCTAACCCTAACCCTAACCCTAACCCTAACCCTAACCCTAACCCTAACCCTAACCCTAACCCTAACCCTAACCCTAACCCTAACCCTAACCCTAACCCTAACCCTAACCCTAACCCTAACCCTAACCCTAACCCTAACCCTAACCCTAACCCTAACCCTAACCCTAACCCTAACCCTAACCCTAACCCTAACCCTAACCCTAACCCTAACCCTAACCCTAACCCTAACCCTAACCCTAACCCTAACCCTAACCCTAACCCTAACCCTAACCCTAACCCTAACCCTAACCCTAACCCTAACCCTAACCCTAACCCTAACCCTAACCCTAACCCTAACCCTAACCCTAACCCTAACCCTAACCCTAACCCTAACCCTAACCCTAACCCTAACCCTAACCCTAACCCTAACCCTAACCCTAACCCTAACCCTAACCCTAACCCTAACCCTAACCCTAACCCTAACCCTAACCCTAACCCTAACCCTAACCCTAACCCTAACCCTAACCCTAACCCTAACCCTAACCCTAACCCTAACCCTAACCCTAACCCTAACCCTAACCCTAACCCTAACCCTAACCCTAACCCTAACCCTAACCCTAACCCTAACCCTAACCCTAACCCTAACCCTAACCCTAACCCTAACCCTAACCCTAACCCTAACCCTAACCCTAACCCTAACCCTAACCCTAACCCTAACCCTAACCCTAACCCTAACCCTAACCCTAACCCTAACCCTAACCCTAACCCTAACCCTAACCCTAACCCTAACCCTAACCCTAACCCTAACCCTAACCCTAACCCTAACCCTAACCCTAACCCTAACCCTAACCCTAACCCTAACCCTAACCCTAACCCTAACCCTAACCCTAACCCTAACCCTAACCCTAACCCTAACCCTAACCCTAACCCTAACCCTAACCCTAACCCTAACCCTAACCCTAACCCTAACCCTAACCCTAACCCTAACCCTAACCCTAACCCTAACCCTAACCCTAACCCTAACCCTAACCCTAACCCTAACCCTAACCCTAACCCTAACCCTAACCCTAACCCTAACCCTAACCCTAACCCTAACCCTAACCCTAACCCTAACCCTAACCCTAACCCTAACCCTAACCCTAACCCTAACCCTAACCCTAACCCTAACCCTAACCCTAACCCTAACCCTAACCCTAACCCTAACCCTAACCCTAACCCTAACCCTAACCCTAACCCTAACCCTAACCCTAACCCTAACCCTAACCCTAACCCTAACCCTAACCCTAACCCTAACCCTAACCCTAACCCTAACCCTAACCCTAACCCTAACCCTAACCCTAACCCTAACCCTAACCCTAACCCTAACCCTAACCCTAACCCTAACCCTAACCCTAACCCTAACCCTAACCCTAACCCTAACCCTAACCCTAACCCTAACCCTAACCCTAACCCTAACCCTAACCCTAACCCTAACCCTAACCCTAACCCTAACCCTAACCCTAACCCTAACCCTAACCCTAACCCTAACCCTAACCCTAACCCTAACCCTAACCCTAACCCTAACCCTAACCCTAACCCTAACCCTAACCCTAACCCTAACCCTAACCCTAACCCTAACCCTAACCCTAACCCTAACCCTAACCCTAACCCTAACCCTAACCCTAACCCTAACCCTAACCCTAACCCTAACCCTAACCCTAACCCTAACCCTAACCCTAACCCTAACCCTAACCCTAACCCTAACCCTAACCCTAACCCTAACCCTAACCCTAACCCTAACCCTAACCCTAACCCTAACCCTAACCCTAACCCTAACCCTAACCCTAACCCTAACCCTAACCCTAACCCTAACCCTAACCCTAACCCTAACCCTAACCCTAACCCTAACCCTAACCCTAACCCTAACCCTAACCCTAACCCTAACCCTAACCCTAACCCTAACCCTAACCCTAACCCTAACCCTAACCCTAACCCTAACCCTAACCCTAACCCTAACCCTAACCCTAACCCTAACCCTAACCCTAACCCTAACCCTAACCCTAACCCTAACCCTAACCCTAACCCTAACCCTAACCCTAACCCTAACCCTAACCCTAACCCTAACCCTAACCCTAACCCTAACCCTAACCCTAACCCTAACCCTAACCCTAACCCTAACCCTAACCCTAACCCTAACCCTAACCCTAACCCTAACCCTAACCCTAACCCTAACCCTAACCCTAACCCTAACCCTAACCCTAACCCTAACCCTAACCCTAACCCTAACCCTAACCCTAACCCTAACCCTAACCCTAACCCTAACCCTAACCCTAACCCTAACCCTAACCCTAACCCTAACCCTAACCCTAACCCTAACCCTAACCCTAACCCTAACCCTAACCCTAACCCTAACCCTAACCCTAACCCTAACCCTAACCCTAACCCTAACCCTAACCCTAACCCTAACCCTAACCCTAACCCTAACCCTAACCCTAACCCTAACCCTAACCCTAACCCTAACCCTAACCCTAACCCTAACCCTAACCCTAACCCTAACCCTAACCCTAACCCTAACCCTAACCCTAACCCTAACCCTAACCCTAACCCTAACCCTAACCCTAACCCTAACCCTAACCCTAACCCTAACCCTAACCCTAACCCTAACCCTAACCCTAACCCTAACCCTAACCCTAACCCTAACCCTAACCCTAACCCTAACCCTAACCCTAACCCTAACCCTAACCCTAACCCTAACCCTAACCCTAACCCTAACCCTAACCCTAACCCTAACCCTAACCCTAACCCTAACCCTAACCCTAACCCTAACCCTAACCCTAACCCTAACCCTAACCCTAACCCTAACCCTAACCCTAACCCTAACCCTAACCCTAACCCTAACCCTAACCCTAACCCTAACCCTAACCCTAACCCTAACCCTAACCCTAACCCTAACCCTAACCCTAACCCTAACCCTAACCCTAACCCTAACCCTAACCCTAACCCTAACCCTAACCCTAACCCTAACCCTAACCCTAACCCTAACCCTAACCCTAACCCTAACCCTAACCCTAACCCTAACCCTAACCCTAACCCTAACCCTAACCCTAACCCTAACCCTAACCCTAACCCTAACCCTAACCCTAACCCTAACCCTAACCCTAACCCTAACCCTAACCCTAACCCTAACCCTAACCCTAACCCTAACCCTAACCCTAACCCTAACCCTAACCCTAACCCTAACCCTAACCCTAACCCTAACCCTAACCCTAACCCTAACCCTAACCCTAACCCTAACCCTAACCCTAACCCTAACCCTAACCCTAACCCTAACCCTAACCCTAACCCTAACCCTAACCCTAACCCTAACCCTAACCCTAACCCTAACCCTAACCCTAACCCTAACCCTAACCCTAACCCTAACCCTAACCCTAACCCTAACCCTAACCCTAACCCTAACCCTAACCCTAACCCTAACCCTAACCCTAACCCTAACCCTAACCCTAACCCTAACCCTAACCCTAACCCTAACCCTAACCCTAACCCTAACCCTAACCCTAACCCTAACCCTAACCCTAACCCTAACCCTAACCCTAACCCTAACCCTAACCCTAACCCTAACCCTAACCCTAACCCTAACCCTAACCCTAACCCTAACCCTAACCCTAACCCTAACCCTAACCCTAACCCTAACCCTAACCCTAACCCTAACCCTAACCCTAACCCTAACCCTAACCCTAACCCTAACCCTAACCCTAACCCTAACCCTAACCCTAACCCTAACCCTAACCCTAACCCTAACCCTAACCCTAACCCTAACCCTAACCCTAACCCTAACCCTAACCCTAACCCTAACCCTAACCCTAACCCTAACCCTAACCCTAACCCTAACCCTAACCCTAACCCTAACCCTAACCCTAACCCTAACCCTAACCCTAACCCTAACCCTAACCCTAACCCTAACCCTAACCCTAACCCTAACCCTAACCCTAACCCTAACCCTAACCCTAACCCTAACCCTAACCCTAACCCTAACCCTAACCCTAACCCTAACCCTAACCCTAACCCTAACCCTAACCCTAACCCTAACCCTAACCCTAACCCTAACCCTAACCCTAACCCTAACCCTAACCCTAACCCTAACCCTAACCCTAACCCTAACCCTAACCCTAACCCTAACCCTAACCCTAACCCTAACCCTAACCCTAACCCTAACCCTAACCCTAACCCTAACCCTAACCCTAACCCTAACCCTAACCCTAACCCTAACCCTAACCCTAACCCTAACCCTAACCCTAACCCTAACCCTAACCCTAACCCTAACCCTAACCCTAACCCTAACCCTAACCCTAACCCTAACCCTAACCCTAACCCTAACCCTAACCCTAACCCTAACCCTAACCCTAACCCTAACCCTAACCCTAACCCTAACCCTAACCCTAACCCTAACCCTAACCCTAACCCTAACCCTAACCCTAACCCTAACCCTAACCCTAACCCTAACCCTAACCCTAACCCTAACCCTAACCCTAACCCTAACCCTAACCCTAACCCTAACCCTAACCCTAACCCTAACCCTAACCCTAACCCTAACCCTAACCCTAACCCTAACCCTAACCCTAACCCTAACCCTAACCCTAACCCTAACCCTAACCCTAACCCTAACCCTAACCCTAACCCTAACCCTAACCCTAACCCTAACCCTAACCCTAACCCTAACCCTAACCCTAACCCTAACCCTAACCCTAACCCTAACCCTAACCCTAACCCTAACCCTAACCCTAACCCTAACCCTAACCCTAACCCTAACCCTAACCCTAACCCTAACCCTAACCCTAACCCTAACCCTAACCCTAACCCTAACCCT
Source organism: Pelodiscus sinensis (assembly GCF_049634645.1). Classification (NCBI taxonomy): domain Eukaryota; kingdom Metazoa; phylum Chordata; order Testudines; family Trionychidae; genus Pelodiscus; species Pelodiscus sinensis. Next base: position 8,507 of record NW_027465926.1, read on the forward strand.
AACCCTAACCCTAACCCTAACCCTAACCCTAACCCTAACCCTAACCCTAACCCTAACCCTAACCCTAACCCTAACCCTAACCCTAACCCTAACCCTAACCCTAACCCTAACCCTAACCCTAACCCTAACCCTAACCCTAACCCTAACCCTAACCCTAACCCTAACCCTAACCCTAACCCTAACCCTAACCCTAACCCTAACCCTAACCCTAACCCTAACCCTAACCCTAACCCTAACCCTAACCCTAACCCTAACCCTAACCCTAACCCTAACCCTAACCCTAACCCTAACCCTAACCCTAACCCTAACCCTAACCCTAACCCTAACCCTAACCCTAACCCTAACCCTAACCCTAACCCTAACCCTAACCCTAACCCTAACCCTAACCCTAACCCTAACCCTAACCCTAACCCTAACCCTAACCCTAACCCTAACCCTAACCCTAACCCTAACCCTAACCCTAACCCTAACCCTAACCCTAACCCTAACCCTAACCCTAACCCTAACCCTAACCCTAACCCTAACCCTAACCCTAACCCTAACCCTAACCCTAACCCTAACCCTAACCCTAACCCTAACCCTAACCCTAACCCTAACCCTAACCCTAACCCTAACCCTAACCCTAACCCTAACCCTAACCCTAACCCTAACCCTAACCCTAACCCTAACCCTAACCCTAACCCTAACCCTAACCCTAACCCTAACCCTAACCCTAACCCTAACCCTAACCCTAACCCTAACCCTAACCCTAACCCTAACCCTAACCCTAACCCTAACCCTAACCCTAACCCTAACCCTAACCCTAACCCTAACCCTAACCCTAACCCTAACCCTAACCCTAACCCTAACCCTAACCCTAACCCTAACCCTAACCCTAACCCTAACCCTAACCCTAACCCTAACCCTAACCCTAACCCTAACCCTAACCCTAACCCTAACCCTAACCCTAACCCTAACCCTAACCCTAACCCTAACCCTAACCCTAACCCTAACCCTAACCCTAACCCTAACCCTAACCCTAACCCTAACCCTAACCCTAACCCTAACCCTAACCCTAACCCTAACCCTAACCCTAACCCTAACCCTAACCCTAACCCTAACCCTAACCCTAACCCTAACCCTAACCCTAACCCTAACCCTAACCCTAACCCTAACCCTAACCCTAACCCTAACCCTAACCCTAACCCTAACCCTAACCCTAACCCTAACCCTAACCCTAACCCTAACCCTAACCCTAACCCTAACCCTAACCCTAACCCTAACCCTAACCCTAACCCTAACCCTAACCCTAACCCTAACCCTAACCCTAACCCTAACCCTAACCCTAACCCTAACCCTAACCCTAACCCTAACCCTAACCCTAACCCTAACCCTAACCCTAACCCTAACCCTAACCCTAACCCTAACCCTAACCCTAACCCTAACCCTAACCCTAACCCTAACCCTAACCCTAACCCTAACCCTAACCCTAACCCTAACCCTAACCCTAACCCTAACCCTAACCCTAACCCTAACCCTAACCCTAACCCTAACCCTAACCCTAACCCTAACCCTAACCCTAACCCTAACCCTAACCCTAACCCTAACCCTAACCCTAACCCTAACCCTAACCCTAACCCTAACCCTAACCCTAACCCTAACCCTAACCCTAACCCTAACCCTAACCCTAACCCTAACCCTAACCCTAACCCTAACCCTAACCCTAACCCTAACCCTAACCCTAACCCTAACCCTAACCCTAACCCTAACCCTAACCCTAACCCTAACCCTAACCCTAACCCTAACCCTAACCCTAACCCTAACCCTAACCCTAACCCTAACCCTAACCCTAACCCTAACCCTAACCCTAACCCTAACCCTAACCCTAACCCTAACCCTAACCCTAACCCTAACCCTAACCCTAACCCTAACCCTAACCCTAACCCTAACCCTAACCCTAACCCTAACCCTAACCCTAACCCTAACCCTAACCCTAACCCTAACCCTAACCCTAACCCTAACCCTAACCCTAACCCTAACCCTAACCCTAACCCTAACCCTAACCCTAACCCTAACCCTAACCCTAACCCTAACCCTAACCCTAACCCTAACCCTAACCCTAACCCTAACCCTAACCCTAACCCTAACCCTAACCCTAACCCTAACCCTAACCCTAACCCTAACCCTAACCCTAACCCTAACCCTAACCCTAACCCTAACCCTAACCCTAACCCTAACCCTAACCCTAACCCTAACCCTAACCCTAACCCTAACCCTAACCCTAACCCTAACCCTAACCCTAACCCTAACCCTAACCCTAACCCTAACCCTAACCCTAACCCTAACCCTAACCCTAACCCTAACCCTAACCCTAACCCTAACCCTAACCCTAACCCTAACCCTAACCCTAACCCTAACCCTAACCCTAACCCTAACCCTAACCCTAACCCTAACCCTAACCCTAACCCTAACCCTAACCCTAACCCTAACCCTAACCCTAACCCTAACCCTAACCCTAACCCTAACCCTAACCCTAACCCTAACCCTAACCCTAACCCTAACCCTAACCCTAACCCTAACCCTAACCCTAACCCTAACCCTAACCCTAACCCTAACCCTAACCCTAACCCTAACCCTAACCCTAACCCTAACCCTAACCCTAACCCTAACCCTAACCCTAACCCTAACCCTAACCCTAACCCTAACCCTAACCCTAACCCTAACCCTAACCCTAACCCTAACCCTAACCCTAACCCTAACCCTAACCCTAACCCTAACCCTAACCCTAACCCTAACCCTAACCCTAACCCTAACCCTAACCCTAACCCTAACCCTAACCCTAACCCTAACCCTAACCCTAACCCTAACCCTAACCCTAACCCTAACCCTAACCCTAACCCTAACCCTAACCCTAACCCTAACCCTAACCCTAACCCTAACCCTAACCCTAACCCTAACCCTAACCCTAACCCTAACCCTAACCCTAACCCTAACCCTAACCCTAACCCTAACCCTAACCCTAACCCTAACCCTAACCCTAACCCTAACCCTAACCCTAACCCTAACCCTAACCCTAACCCTAACCCTAACCCTAACCCTAACCCTAACCCTAACCCTAACCCTAACCCTAACCCTAACCCTAACCCTAACCCTAACCCTAACCCTAACCCTAACCCTAACCCTAACCCTAACCCTAACCCTAACCCTAACCCTAACCCTAACCCTAACCCTAACCCTAACCCTAACCCTAACCCTAACCCTAACCCTAACCCTAACCCTAACCCTAACCCTAACCCTAACCCTAACCCTAACCCTAACCCTAACCCTAACCCTAACCCTAACCCTAACCCTAACCCTAACCCTAACCCTAACCCTAACCCTAACCCTAACCCTAACCCTAACCCTAACCCTAACCCTAACCCTAACCCTAACCCTAACCCTAACCCTAACCCTAACCCTAACCCTAACCCTAACCCTAACCCTAACCCTAACCCTAACCCTAACCCTAACCCTAACCCTAACCCTAACCCTAACCCTAACCCTAACCCTAACCCTAACCCTAACCCTAACCCTAACCCTAACCCTAACCCTAACCCTAACCCTAACCCTAACCCTAACCCTAACCCTAACCCTAACCCTAACCCTAACCCTAACCCTAACCCTAACCCTAACCCTAACCCTAACCCTAACCCTAACCCTAACCCTAACCCTAACCCTAACCCTAACCCTAACCCTAACCCTAACCCTAACCCTAACCCTAACCCTAACCCTAACCCTAACCCTAACCCTAACCCTAACCCTAACCCTAACCCTAACCCTAACCCTAACCCTAACCCTAACCCTAACCCTAACCCTAACCCTAACCCTAACCCTAACCCTAACCCTAACCCTAACCCTAACCCTAACCCTAACCCTAACCCTAACCCTAACCCTAACCCTAACCCTAACCCTAACCCTAACCCTAACCCTAACCCTAACCCTAACCCTAACCCTAACCCTAACCCTAACCCTAACCCTAACCCTAACCCTAACCCTAACCCTAACCCTAACCCTAACCCTAACCCTAACCCTAACCCTAACCCTAACCCTAACCCTAACCCTAACCCTAACCCTAACCCTAACCCTAACCCTAACACCCTAACCCTAACCCTAACCCTAACCCTAACCCTAACCCTAACCCTAACCCTAACCCTAACCCTAACCCTAACCCTAACCCTAACCCTAACCCTAACCCTAACCCTAACCCTAACCCTAACCCTAACCCTAACCCTAACCCTAACCCTAACCCTAACCCTAACCCTAACCCTAACCCTAACCCTAACCCTAACCCTAACCCTAACCCTAACCCTAACCCTAACCCTAACCCTAACCCTAACCCTAACCCTAACCCTAACCCTAACCCTAACCCTAACCCTAACCCTAACCCTAACCCTAACCCTAACCCTAACCCTAACCCTAACCCTAACCCTAACCCTAACCCTAACCCTAACCCTAACCCTAACCCTAACCCTAACCCTAACCCTAACCCTAACCCTAACCCTAACCCTAACCCTAACCCTAACCCTAACCCTAACCCTAACCCTAACCCTAACCCTAACCCTAACCCTAACCCTAACCCTAACCCTAACCCTAACCCTAACCCTAACCCTAACCCTAACCCTAACCCTAACCCTAACCCTAACCCTAACCCTAACCCTAACCCTAACCCTAACCCTAACCCTAACCCTAACCCTAACCCTAACCCTAACCCTAACCCTAACCCTAACCCTAACCCTAACCCTAACCCTAACCCTAACCCTAACCCTAACCCTAACCCTAACCCTAACCCTAACCCTAACCCTAACCCTAACCCTAACCCTAACCCTAACCCTAACCCTAACCCTAACCCTAACCCTAACCCTAACCCTAACCCTAACCCTAACCCTAACCCTAACCCTAACCCTAACCCTAACCCTAACCCTAACCCTAACCCTAACCCTAACCCTAACCCTAACCCTAACCCTAACCCTAACCCTAACCCTAACCCTAACCCTAACCCTAACCCTAACCCTAACCCTAACCCTAACCCTAACCCTAACCCTAAAGCCCAAACCCTAAAGCCCAAACCCTAAAGCCCAAACCCTAAAGCCCAAACCCTAAAGCCCAAACCCTAAAGCCCAAACCCTAAAGCCCAAACCCTAAAGCCCAAACCCTAAAGCCCAAACCCTAAAGCCCAAACCCTAAAGCCCAAACCCTAAAGCCCAAACCCTAAAGCCCAAACCCTAAAGCCCAAACCCTAAAGCCCAAACCCTAAAGCCCAAACCCTAAAGCCCAAACCCTAAAGCCCAAACCCTAAAGCCCAAACCCTAAAGCCCAAACCCTAAAGCCCAAACCCTAAAGCCCAAACCCTAAAGCCCAAACCCTAAAGCCCAAACCCTAAAGCCCAAACCCTAAAGCCCAAACCCTAAAGCCCAAACCCTAAAGCCCAAACCCTAAAGCCCAAACCCTAAAGCCCAAACCCTAAAGCCCAAACCCTAAAGCCCAAACCCTAAAGCCCAAACCCTAAAGCCCAAACCCTAAAGCCCAAACCCTAAAGCCCAAACCCTAAAGCCCAAACCCTAAAGCCCAAACCCTAAAGCCCAAACCCTAAAGCCCAAACCCTAAAGCCCAAACCCTAAAGCCCAAACCCTAAAGCCCAAACCCTAAAGCCCAAACCCTAAAGCCCAAACCCTAAAGCCCAAACCCTAAAGCCCAAACCCTAAAGCCCAAACCCTAAAGCCCAAACCCTAAAGCCCAAACCCTAAAGCCCAAACCCTAAAGCCCAAACCTGTTTTGCTGGGTCTACAAACCACCTTTTCCTACATACCCAGGCTCAGGTCTTTCCAGGCTACAGAAAATGACACCGCAACACCACAGCAGGTTTTCACATCAAGTTTATTTGGCAACAATTGCTTCCTTTTACAGCAACAGCTTACACATTTTGGACCGTGACCAATACTGGACAAGTTCTATGACACGAACAACCATAATAATGTTCCATTTTCAGAGTCTTACGTGACATGGTGAGCATACCCTTCAAGCAATACCTTCTCTATCAAAACCTCTCCTCTACAATATCTTGGCCCACATCTCTAGCCTCGGCGAGCCACAGTCGACCGGCAAAAGGCCGGCATGGTTCCTCCTTAGCACCATCTTGTCAAAAAAGTTAAGTCAAAGACTGTCCGGGACAGTCCCAACCCTGGTGCAGTGCAGCGAAACAGCCAGAAGGCTGACAGTTTGAAAAAAAGTCAGCCTTGCGGCTGTTTGACTGCACTGCACCAGGGTTTATCATCACTGCTGTGATGATGTATGTTATGACTTGGATGACTAAATGAGTCATCTCACCGAAACCCAAACTACACATTACACTCTTACAACTACAGCACTGACAATACATCAAATGATAAAACACTCCGTGACAATACATCGAATGCATCACAATACATCAAATGCATGACAATACATCGAATGATAAAACACTCCAAAACAATACATCAAATGCATGACAATACATCAAATGATAAAACACTCCGTGACAATACATCAAATGAATGACAATACATCAAATGCATGACAATACATCAAATGATAAAACACTCCGTGACAATACATCGAATGCGTGACAATACATCAAATGATAAAACACTCCGTGACACTACATCGAATGCATGACAATACATCAAATGCATGACAATACATCGAATGATAAAACACTCCAAAACAATGCATCGGATGCATGACAATACATCGAATGATAAAACACTCCGTGACAATACATCGAATGCATGACAATACATCAAATGCATGACAATACATCGAATGATAAAACGCTCCAAAACAAAAACACGTACGGCACATTACAGTGCCCTCTCGTTACTTTGATGGCTAGAACGTACAAAATAACTACCAATTTCGTTAATTTTTACTTTTTGGTAAATGAACTTAACGTATCTACCAATTGGGACTGTGAAAATATGAACAGTGCCGCCTCAGAATATTGGTACTAGCCATCAAGGCAAGAGGACGCTGCAAATCACAACGCGAGAAATACACAAACTCTACATCTTCCGAACAAACGCACACCAAATTCTTCTCCGGATGTGTAGAAATGTTCCGATCGCGCCAAAGACAAAGACTTCCTAGAGAAAGACAAAACAATTCTCACGGTTAATGTCCGTACAACAAACTCCAGCCGCCTCCTCTTCCAAAAACACACATATACGGTGTAGTGCAAGTGAATTTCCCCAGTGACGTGCACCCGGTGAAATACGTTTCCCAAGACAAATGCACGGCACGCACGACCCCCTATCAAACCCTACTTAACTTGCAAATCTGAAAGCGAATCCTACGCAGACTCTTCATCTTCCGAACCGCCAGAGACGCGCCAAACTCTTCTCCGGTCGTGGCGAAATCTTCACGTCGCGCCGACGGGGAACGCTTCCTACGGAAATGAAAAACAATCGTCGCGGTTAAGGCGCGTACGACAAACGCAAACCTTCGCTTCCGATACACACGCGTGCCACCTTGCGTATGTGAATTTCCCCCAGTGACGTGCCCCCGGCGAACCGCGTGTCCCGAGTGAAGCGCGGAGCGCCCGCGACAAACAAAACCCCCGATCAGGACCGTACTTAACTTGCAAATCTGAAAGCGAATCCTACGCAGACTCTTCATCTTCCGAACCGCCAAAGACGCGCCAAACTCTTCTCCGGTCGTGGCGAAATCTTCACGTCGCGCCGACGGGGAACGCTTCCTACAGAAATGAAAAACAATCGTCGCGGTTAAGGCGCGTACGACAAACGCAAACCTTCGCTTCCAAAACACACGCGTGCCACCTTGCGTATGTGAATTTCCCCCAGTGACGTGCCCCCGGCGAACCGCGTGTCCCGAGTGAAACGCGGAGCGCGCGCGACAAAGAAAACCCCCGATCGGGACCGTACTTAACTTGCAAATCTGAAAGCGAATCCTACGCAGACTCTTCATCTTCCGAACCGCCAGAGACGCGCCAAACTCTTCTCCGGTCGTGGCGAAATCTTCACGTCGCGCCGACGGGGAACGCTTCCTACGGAAATGAAAAACAATCGTCGCGGTTAAGGCGCGTACGACAAACGCAAACCTTCGCTTCCAAAACACACGCGTGCCACCTTGCGTATGTGAATTTCCCCCAGTGACGTGCCCCCGGCGAACCGCGTGTCCCGAGTGAAACGCGGAGCGCGCGCGACAAAGAAAACCCCCCGATCGGGACCGTACTTAACTTGCAAATCTGAAAGCGAATCCTACGCAGACTCTTCATCTTCCGAACCGCCAGAGACGCGCCAAACTCTTCTCCGGTCGTGGCGAAATCTTCACGTCGCGCCGACGGGGAACGCTTCCTACGGAAATGAAAAACAATCGTCGCGGTTAAGGCGCGTACGACAAACGCAAACCTTCGCTTCCGATACACACGCGTGCCACCTTGCGTATGTGAATTTCCCCCAGTGACGTGCCCCCGGCGAACCGCGTGTCCCGAGTGAAACGCGGAGCGCGCGCGACAAAGAAAACCCCCGATCGGGACCGTACTTAACTTGCAAATCTGAAAGCGAATCCTACGCAGACTCTTCATCTTCCGAACCGCCAAAGACGCGCCAAACTCTTCTCCGGTCGTGGCGAAATCTTCACGTCGCGCCGACGGGGAACGCTTCCTACGGAAATGAAAAACAATCGTCGCGGTTAAGGCGCGTACGACAAACGCAAACCTTCGCTTCCGATACACACGCGTGCCACCTTGCGTATGTGAATTTCCCCCAGTGACGTGCCCCCGGCGAACCGCGTGTCCCGAGTGAAACGCGGAGCGCCCGCGACAAAGAAAACCCCCGATCGGGACCGTACTTAACTTGCAAATCTGAAAGCGAATCCTACGCAGACTCTTCATCTTCCGAACCGCCAAAGACGCGCCAAACTCTTCTCCGGTTGTGGCGAAATCTTCACGTCGCGCCGACGGGGAACGCTTCCTACGGAAATGAAAAACAATCGTCGCGGTTAAGGCGCGTACGACAAACGCAAACCTTCGCTTCCAAAACACACGCGTGCCACCTTGCGTATGTGAATTTCCCCCAGTGACGTGCCCCCGGCGAACCGCGTGTCCCGAGTGAAACGCGGAGCGCCCGCGACAAAGAAAACCCCCGATCGGGACCGTACTTAACTTGCAAATCTGAAAGCGAATCCTACGCAGACTCTTCATCTTCCGAACCGCCAAAGACGCACCAAACTCTTCTCCGGTCGTGGCGAAATCTTCACGTCGCGCCGACGGGGAACGCTTCCTACGGAAATGAAAAACAATCGTCGCGGTTAAGGCGCGTACGACAAACGCAAACCTTCGCTTCCAAAACACACGCGTGCCACCTTGCGTATCTGAATTTCCCACTGTGACGTGCGCCCGGCGAACCACGTGTCCCGAGTGAAACGCGGAGCGCGCGCGACAAAGAAAACCCCCGATCGGGACCGTACTTAACTTGCAAATGTGAAATCGAATCCGCTTCTGTGAGGGAAAAATTTCCCCCGCTCGCCAACCGCGTCGCTGGTTTTCCAAATTAAATGTCTTCCGGATGCAGAACCTACGATGACAAATGGCCTACGCGCTAAAGACTATCGTAAGCCAGTTACGTTTATGGAAATGCCATCTATTTCGACATGACTCTGTCCCGGTCCTCCGCAAACCCTTAAATAATTACATCGAGAATCGCACGTCACGAGATCCCTCGCCGCGCTAGTATCGTGACGCTCGCCCCCCCTGCACGAGCGGAGCATCTCTAGCTACAGATGGGTCACTGGCCCAGAAATGCCCTTTCCTCCAGAGGAAATGCACGGTCCCTTCGTACAATGACCTTCCTACTCCCGTTAGCGACGGTCACCGTTTAGAAAGCTTCTGTACAAAAACGAGAAGATGCGACCGCAGGAACGCTTCTTGTCGTCAAACCCTTCGGCGGATACTTAACTAGGACGATTTGATGAGCGTTTCCCCTCTCGATGTCTCGTTCCCCTCGGACCTACGGCGCTACGAGAAAAATGCATAAAAATATTTACGCTTCTTGAAAATGACAAAACCGATCTGTACAAAATTGGACGATACTTGCAAATGCAAATAAAACCCGATTGATTCATTCTACTCGTGGGGCTTTAGATGACTGAACGTGAAAGAAAAGGAAAAAATATAGCAGAGAGAACTTGCATTACACATTAGAGTAGTCTCAGAGCAGCCCCTTCCTAACCCAGCCAGAAAACTGCTATGCTTCTGCAGCAGACGCTATAGAAATCCTATCGATGTGTGTTTTGCAGAATGGTGATGGGAAACAATTCCCCGTATCATCCTCCCCGGTGAAAACACGTGCATTAAATACGCTACAAATCTCATTTTTGTAATGCAATTTAATCGCATTTTATGTTAACAGAAGAATGGTACTTTAACCAAAAATACATTACCGGATATCAATACTCACCATGATCGTAGGAATGCCTAGCTACACCTCCTCGGAGCAGCCGAAAGCTGAATGACTCCCTGACTCTAGATGCCCAGCTTAAATGCTACCATAAGCTCCGCCCCTGAATATCCCAGCATGCCTTGCAGGCCAAAAGAAGGTATAAATGCAGACTCGTGGGCCGCAGACTCCCTTTACTTCATTTCTACATTAGCAGCGGCAAGAGCTGCTCATGCTGAAGCATTTATCATCTGTTCTCCTAACAAATACTAATCTCCACAGACTCAAACTCTGTGACCAGGTGAGGCTACAGTCACCCTATTTCAGGTTCCTAAAAGGAAAACCTTGCCCCCGGAAAGGGGGGGTTCTCAGGGTGTAGTAGCTACTGGGTGCTGAAATAGCTACTTTAGATATAGTGAAGGGGGTGTTTGAACTGGAGTATATGCAGAGTGTAGGAAACATTACTTGGCTGGTGCCAGACAGGATAAACACTGCCTCATTCTCAAGATGAAAGGGGGGGAGTCGTTCCCTGTTGTAGTGCCCGGCCACCTGATACAAACAAGAAACCCACCGTGCCCCCCGGAGCCAATATGATGGGCAAATGGCAACCTGTGAGAACTTGTACTCTGATGATGTGAGGTTCAGCACTGGCCACCGCTTCCTTTCAGGCTCCCTCCCCCCATCGCCTCTAGACCCCACTGCCTCCCCAATACTTAATTTTCATACACAAAGGTCTCAGACCTCAATCCTGACACAAATTAGAAAGCGGGTGGCCAAGTATGGAGCATCAGCTGCTAGGAGAGTGTCACTGTTGAGGCGCTATAGAATTATACGTGCATTACCGGCAATGACCACCGAGTGGCACTGTGGAGGCGCTACGGAATTATACGTGCATTACCGGCAATGACCACCGAGTGTCACTGTGGAGGCGCTACAGAATTATACGTGCATTACCGGCAATGACCACCGAGTGTCACTGTGGAGGCGCTACAGAATTATACGTGCATTACCGGCAATGACCACCGAGTGGCACTGTTATTAGGGTAGAAATGCCCCATTCCGAAATAACTGCAATTAGCAGAGCAACAATCTTTTTTATTTGGAAATAAGACCATCTGCGCATATACACTGAATCCGTGTCAAACAGGAAATGTTATTTCAATTTACATGTCAGGCTTGTGCTGTATAACAAAGTAAGTACTCCCCGCAGTCACTCAAAATGGAGTCCCGGGAAGCACTGGGGAGTAACTAACAGCACGGCTGTAAGACATCACTTTAGAAAAGTGGTAACGGGAGCATCCAGAGGGCAAGCCCGTTATTTTGAACGTATTTCAGAATAACAGGCTTCTTATTTTTTTGTGAAATGAGTTTATTGTTCCAGAATAATGCCATTGTTGAAATTGCTCTTTCTAAATAGCAATATTGTGTGTGCTCCACTGTCGCTATTTACAAATAGCTCCTTCCTAGGGCCATTAAAGTAATTACGCTCTAGTGTTTGTAGCACATCCACTTTACAGAGAAACCTTGTAATTACTCTGAGGCAGGCTTCCCTAATGGGGAAATGCTATTTCAAAATAGATGTTTGGAATATGCTATTTCAGAATAAAACCTGCCAAAATAAGTGTGTAGTGTAGACATACTTTGAGTCAAAGTAGCATATCCTTACTAAGGGAGCCTACCTCTCACAAATTTTGATGCTTCCCTGTTGTGGGAACACACTATTTTGAAAAATATTTTCAAATACTTTAACCCCCTAAATACCTTATTTGAAATAATTCCCCAGTGTGAACATAGCCAAACATTACAGCTACGCTGCAATGCTATTTCCATATACCCAAGAATCCCAAAATATCAATCCCTCGTCTTCACAGCAAACTTGGAATAATGAATAAACAAAACCCAAGGTCCCTTGTAAATATCATTCTATGAGGCGAAATATCATTCTTAGAGCGCTTTATTTTGAAATTTGGCATCACGTAGATGGCGCCAAATGATGAAATAAGATACTCAATTTGTATAGCTCAAATTGTGTATCTTATCTCAATGCTATTTCAAAATAGCTTATTTCAAGTTAACTGTACTCTGTAGAACTCTGAGACTCTCTTTACCCCTCCTTCACCCTCAAAGGTTCTCCCTCCACCCGCTTTCCTCTCCCAGGTTCTTTCCCCAGCCCCCAGTTACTCTGACCCCAAATAAAAAACACACCCAGTTTATTGTTTCCAAAAACAATGTCAGTTTTATTGTATCGGCGGGGGGGGGGGGGGGGAGGGGGCAATGAAGAGAGGAAAGGCAAATGTAAGTGGGGGAATGATCCCGCTATTGTGGGGAACTTTCCTGGCTTCTATACACCCCGGTGAAATGAACCAGCGAAAGGGTCCGAGTCCCCGCTCCCACTTCCTTTACCCCATGGCTCCCTGATCCTGAGGGCTCCCCCTCCACTCTCCTGAGTAGCAGAGCCCTTGAAACCCCAACAAGGCTGGGCCCAGGTTTCCTGGGGCTTAATCCCTGACCTTATAGTCACTAGGGGCAGGAGTTAGGGTGTCCCCGCTCCGAGGTGCTCTCTTTACACTGCAGGCCTTCTTGGCCCAGTGATCGCTTCATAAGGTTCAAAGCTAATCAGTTGTTGTTTCATAAATTTCATTTTTTCTTATTCTTTTCTCTTAAATACAAATGAGAACACATAGCCCTGCTCTGTAGCACGGGGACATCAAAACAGCAGTCTGCGGAGTGTAAGGACAGTCCACAGTCTCTTTCTTAGAGGCCCTGGATATGCTGCAGGGGGGCTACAGGCAGGACACGCTAGCTCTGGTAGTGACCACACGGTCTCAAGCTCAAAGTGGCCAGACCTCTCTCCCAGTCCAGAGCCTTTCCCCACACTTTGCTGGTCCCAGGTGCTCACCACATCCAGCTGCAGGCTGTGCTGCTTGGCCAGTTCCAGCTCCTTGTGTGGCTTCTCTGTTCCTTTTGGCTCTCTGAGCACTGCCAGTCTGCTGCTCAACACAAGGTCTGCACTCCTTGTGCTGTGTATGCCTGGCTCTGCTGTTGCAAGACAGCTTGTACTCCTGGCCTGTCTGTGTCTGGTTCTGTCGCTGCAGGACTTCTTCATACAGCTTGCACTGCTCTTTCAGCTCTCTGTCTTAGGACCTCTTCTGCACACAGCTTGTTTGTTCAGAGAGAGCGCCAGAACAATCCCAGCTCACAGGGAGGACGGGGCCTGGCCTCTCCCCTTCCTCACTGGCCTATCCAACCTGTCAATCAGGCTGAGCTGGAGTGTTGGCTGCTTTCCATTGTCTCTGGGGCCTGTCAGCCTCCTGAACCCTTCCCCCTCTGAAAGTGGGAGCTGGCAAACCAAAAAACTCCCACAGAGTTTTAGTAAGGGGTAACAGAGACTGCTGCCATATCTCCTCCCCTTGCTCCATCACCTCTCCTGGTGCCTGCTGCCCCCCTCCCCCGCAACCCCTCACCCACCTCTGCTGTCCTGAGTCCTGCCCTTCTCACTGCCCTCAGCCTTCTTGAGACCTGCCCCCTCTACCAGCCCTTCTCTCCCCCACTGTGCCCACTCCTCCAATAGCCCCGCTCTGATCATGTGAGCTACCCCTCCTCATCCCCTCTCCTAACACCTCACACTACACACCTGCCCTGCCTCTCTCCACTGGTGCTGGTCCCTCTCCTGCAGGTGTCTGCCCTTCTGCTTCACCCCTAGAATCCCCTGGCACCTGCACCTTCCCTTACCCCTGCACCCTCCTGGTGCCTCCCCCTTCCCTCACTGCCCTCTTTTTCCCTGATGCCCACCCCCTCACCACTCTCTGCCCCCATTCCCCTGTGCCCTCACACATGCCTTGTTCCATCTCTGCCTTCCTCATGCCCACCCCTTCTTTCAAGCCTTTTCCCAGCACCTCCCCTTCTCCCCTCTAGCCCCCCAAAGCCCTTCCCTTCTCCTCTCCTAGCATCATCCCGTCCCCCCCTCACTGACACTTCCCGTCCTGCCCTTTTCCACTTGTCTCCACTTGGCCCCCTGGCATTTGTCTCTCTCCTCCACTCTGTCCCTTGGTGCCTTCTCCTTTATTCTCCTGACCTGCCCCCCTTCCCGCAGCACAAGCCCCTTCCTCTCTGACCCTTTCCCCCTATTTTCCCCTCCTCCTCCAGCTGGTCTGTAAGGGTATGTCTACACTACAGCACTAATTCAAACTAGTTTTTAGTTCTAGACGCGTTAGTTCAAATTAGCTTAGTTCGAATTAACTAATTCGAACTAGCATGTCCACATTAAGTGGACCCTGAACCGGGGTTAAGGATGGCCAGAAGCAGTGCCGGCAGGGCATTAGATGAGGACTTAGAGCGTGAAGCTGCTGTCTCAGGCTAGCCGAGGGCTGTGCTTAAAGGGACCCGATCCCCACCCCGGACAGACAGTTCTCAGGGGTGCCCCGCTTGCAAAGCAGTCCTGGCTTGGAGTGCCCACACTGGGCACATCGCAGCACTCGGCCATCAGACCAGCTGCACTTGCCGCAGGCTGCCATCTGGGGAGAGGGGGCAATTGGGGGGCTGCAGGAGGGCTTCCACTCCCAGAAGCCCGCGGAGCCAGCCCAGTCCTCCCCATCGGGGGCTCATACCCCATTCCTCCCTCACCTTCTTCCACTTACTCCTCCCTAGCCCCCCTTCCTGATGTACAAAATAAAGAAAACGTGTGGTCAAAAATAGAATCTCTCTTTATTGAACAAAACTCGGGGAGACTGGGAAAAGGAGGTGGGAGAGGGGAGGGCAACTAAAATGATCAGAGGTTTGGAAGAGGTCCCATATGAAGAGAGGCTAAAGAGACTGGGACTTTTCAGTTTAGAAAAGAGGAGACTGAGGGGGGATAGGATAGAGGTCTATAAAAGCATGAGTGGGGTGGAGAGGGTGCATCCAGAAAAGTTCTTCATTAGTTCCCATAACAGAAGGACTAGAGGACACCAAAGGAAAGGAATGGGTAGCAGGCTTCAAACTAGTAAGAGAAAGTTGTTCTTGACAAAGCAAATAGTTAACCTGTGGAACTCCTTGCTGCAGGAAGCTGTGAAGGCTAGAACTAGAACAGAGTTTAAAGAGAAGTTAGATCAAGTCATGGAGGTTGGGTCCATGGAGTGGTATTAGCCAGGGGGTAGGCATGGTGTCCCTGCCCAAAGTTTGTGGAAGGCTGGAGAGGGATGGCACGAGACAAATGGCTTGGTCACTGTCGTCGGTCCATCCCCTCCAGGGTCCCTAGGGTTGGCCGCTGTCGGCAGACAGGCTACTGGGCTAGCTGGACCTTTGGTCTGACCCAGTATGGCCGTTGTAAGCTCAGGGCTCAGGGTCGGGGGTCTCAGTGGACCACCTTGATTTTCATGCACACCTGCTCCTGGGTGGCCAGGCTGGCAGCTCTCCTGCCCTAGACGGCCACTTTCCTGTGCCTAGTGCGGAGGTCATGGACGAGGTCCGCGATGTCCGCACTAGACCAGGCAGGTGCCCGCCTCTTGTGGTCCCGGGCAAGCTCCTGGGAGCCGCCAGCCTGGTCCCGGGAAGAGGGGGAGGGCTGGGGGGCATCGGGTGGGTGGCTCTGTGCCGTGCCAGGTGCAGGGTCTGCTGGCTGGGTGCTGGCAGGCTTGCACCTGGCACGGGCATCGTAGCCAGCCCGTGCCCCTTTATTGCCGACGGTCAGGGCAGTGAGTGGTGTGTGTGTGTGTACTATACACCCAAGACTTCAACTGCTGAGATCGGGGTCCCTTGCAGTGGGCAACCTGGAAGAGGCTGGAGGGTGCCCCAATAAGTGTACAGGAAGAGCTTATTACGCTTCAGATTTTAGCTGCTAGAATTTCATAATTCCTTCGCAGCGGGCAGCCTCGGGGAGACTGAGAAGCGCCCCAACTGAATTTTGCCACCTGGGTGTGACACAAATCCAAACGCCCACGCTCTTCCTATACTATGTGTGTACTATACGCCTAAGACTTTAACTGCTGAGACCGGGGTCCTTTGCAGTGGGCAACCTGGAAGAGGTTGAAAGGCGCCCCAATAAGTGTACAGGGAGAGCTTATTACGCTTCAGATTTCAGCTGCTAGAATTTCATAATTCCTTCGCAGCGGGCAGCCTCGGGGAGGCTGAGAAGCGCCCCAACTGAATTTTGCCACCTGGGTGTGACACAAATCCAAACGCCCAAGCTCTCCCTATATCTGTCCCTTTATGACCGGCTGAAGTTCTTTTGTTTGTGTTCGGTTCGGGTACAGCAGCACGGGTCCAAGTCAGAAGCTTGACACACACTGGCTTATTTATAGGAGAAAGAAAAAGAAAAGAAATAAAGAAACTTGGTTCAGTATATATATATATATATATATATATATATATATATATATATATATATATATATATATATATATATATATTTTAAGTGAATGAGGGCACCCCACTTGTTCCCAAAGTTTATAGCTAAATCACCTTACCAAAGGTGATTTACAATAGAAATGAAGCAGTTTGACTTTAATTGTCTCTCTGTTGTAAGTTAGTTACTTTAAGAAAACTATAATAGAGTGTACACATAAAGAAAACACATTGCAGGTACAATTCTCACCCCTGCGTTCCAGACTTGGCGTGGCCAGCGTCTTTCTCTCAATCCCTCGGGAAGAAGTAGGGCGAGGTTGGGCGTCCCACGGACCTCGGGAGACAATCAATACCTGCCAGCAGGTGTAGGTGATTGGAGCTCAAATTGGGCGGGCAACTCAACCCTCTTTATACCCCTTGGGTCACATGGGCTTCTTCCTGGTCTCAAGTGGCCAATTAGGAAAAATGGCTTTGAATGCCAAGTTTCCCACGAAGGGTGCAAAGCATAATTCACACCTGGGAAGATGCAGACAATGGGCACCTCTGGTATGTGATGGGCGAAGATTCCTCTCCCGAGACAGTGCAGGCGTGTCAATTACTGATACTAGCCATCACGGCGACGGGAGGCCTCCCAGTCGTCAGCTAGCCCATTTACTGTCTGGTTTCTGTTTATGGTAGAGTCAGGGACAGGCACCACACCTGTGTTCCCAGGGCATCAAAGGCTGACTGCCTTTCTCTTGCTCTCTGGGGGGGGGGGTTCGTGGAAAAAACAAGATGGGGTTTGTGTCTGGCTACAGGCATCGGGTGGGTGGCTCTGTGCCGTGCCAGGTGCAGGGTCTGCTGGCTGGGTGCTGGCAGGCTTGCACCTGGCACGGGCATCGTAGCCAGCCCGTGCCCCTTTATTGCCCCCCTCCCGACCCCGGACCCCTTAGAGTTTCCCTGGTGTTGGCCAGAGTGGCCACCAGGGAAAGCTGGGGAGGGCTAGCCTCCCACTAGTTCGAATTAAGGGGCTACACACCCCTTAATTCGAACTAGTAAGTTCGAACTAGGCTTAGTCCTCGTACAATGAGGTTTACCTAGTTCGAACTAAGCGCTCCGCTAGTTCGAATTAAGTTCGAACTAGCGGCACGCTAGTGTAGCACCTATCAAACTTAATTCAAACTAACGTCCATTAGTTCGAATTAACTTTGTTAGGGTATGTCTACACTACAGAGTTCTAGGGTTGCCCTGACTGTCACCCTTCTGGTGCTCCCCCTACTCTGTCTCTTAGGTTTCTCAGCCTCCTTTTGGGCCACAAACCCCCACCCTGCAGTCTCTGGTTCCCAAAATTCCAGCAGTCTCCCCATCACTTGGTGCCTGCACGGGGTCCAACTCATAGGGTTGCCAGGTGTCCGGTTTTCTACTGGACAGTCTGGTTTTTGGGCCCTCTATCTGGTTAAAAAAAATCCAGAAAATACCGGACATATGCAATGTCTGGTATTTCCTGGTTTTCCAGCTGGGCACCAGACTGAAGCCTGGCAGTGGCAGGGGGAATGACTGGAAGATGGGTGGCCAGGAGGAAGGGGGGGTGGGAAGCAGAGCTGGCGGGGAGGTCAGGGGCCGCAGGGCTGGCCGGGAGGAAGGGGGAGCAGGAGGCAGAGCTGGGGGTGGGGGTTGAGGAACGCGGGGTTGGCAGGGAGGAAGAGGGGAGCTGGGAGGAAGGGAGGATGGAAAGCAGCTCTGGGGGGGGGGGGGCAGCTGTGCTGCCCCCGACCCCGGACCAGGCCAGGCCTGGCCAGCCGCGTTGTCCCAGACCTCGGGCCAGGCTAGCCGCGCTGCCCCAGACCCCGGGCTCTCCCGCCCCAAGCCCAGCCACACTGCCCCTGACCCCCCCATGCCCAGCCGCGCTGCCCCCCGCCCAGAGCCCAGCCTCGCTGCTCCTGACCCCGCCCCCGGGCCCAGCCAGGCTGCCCCCAACTCCCCGCACACCCCAGCTGTGCTGCTCCTGAGCCAAGCTGAGCCAACCCCAGGCCTAGCCGCGCTGCTCCCATCCCTTGCCCGGGGGCGGGCACACCCCCTGCCTTCCCACCCAGGGTTTAAACTTACCTCGCTTGCTGGGGAGGCGGGGTGACAATTCTGCTCCCTGCTGCTTGTTTCCGTGGGGTCCTAAGACCCGCCGGTTTTAGCCACGCATGCGTGGCAAACCCTGCGCAGCGTCCGTTCCCCAGAGCATCAGGGCGGCCCTTTGAAATAGTAGGGTGTGCCTAGGCACACCCCGTGCGCACGCCTATGACTCCTGCCTGAATCGGGCTCACTTGGAGGTGGAGTGTGCCTTTTGCCGTCTGAAGGGCGGGTTTATATGCCTTCTCGCTCGGCTGGACATGGGGGAACACAACATCCCCAATGTGGTTGCTGCATGCTGTGTGCTGCACAACCTAGTGGAGAGGAAAGGGGAGGCCTTCTTCCCAGCATGGGGGACATGGGCTGCTGTGGAGGGGAGGCACTTTGAGCAGCCCCGGACAGCTGCCATCCAGCAAGCCCACCAGCTGGGATTGCGCATTCAGGAAGCCCCGAGGGAGCGATTCTCCCAAGTAGCCTAATGAGTTTCCCCAGGGCCTTCCCCATGTGGGATTGCCCCATGCCTCCAATGCCTTTCCCCCCACCCAAAGCCCCTCCCGGCCCCACAGTCACATTGTTAACAATCAACAGTGAAATAAACTGTCAACTTGTTTTCAACAATACCTGTCTCTGTTCTCAGTGTGAATGTGTACAAACAATTTATTTTTCTGAACAAAAGAGTTTACTTTGTTTCCAAAACTATAAAAGTGCTTCCCTTACTGACTCTCACACGTGGGAAGGGGATGTCAACCTGGAAGGGAGGAGGGAGACTCAGGGCTGAGAGTGCTACCTGGATGACGAGCCCCTGCCACCTTGGCTGCGGAGGTCTGCTCGGAGATGGCTGCACGTGTGGGCTGGGACAGTAGGGGCTGGGCAGGAGGTACGGCTGTACCTGGGTCTGGGATGGCAGGGGGTCAAGAAGAGGCAGAGGGTGAGGGAAGGGGTGGGGAAGGTGGGGGGGGGGCAGGCTGAGCAGGAGGAGCAGGAACAGACACAGGACCGGGGAAGGCCATGGCCTCCTGGATAGCAGTGCAAATAGCAGTGCTGCACAAACTCATCCAGCAAGCGACTGAACTGCTCTGCCTCTGCCTGCATCCTCTGATTAAATGTCTCCTGCATTCCTTGCAGTACCGAGACGTGTCGGCGCACAAGGTCTAAATATGTGCACCGGTGTCGATGGGTTCCCTGCAGCCGTCTGGGAGGTGGGAGAGGTGTGCTCCCCGCCCCCAACAGCTGGTCCGGATGTGGAGGACAAGAGGGAAAAGTCATTAGTCATGCATGCTCACACTTCCCCTGAGAGGGCATGCCCTCCTTCTCAGCAGTCAGTGGCTGTCCTCTAGGGTCAGCGGATGCTCATGTGGTCTCAGCAAGGCATGGTGTGCCCTGAGCAGCAGCTATGGCCTCCCTGTAGCCCAGACAGCGTGCAGGCCACTATCCTGGCCCCCGGCCAAGCAGCACAGACAAGTGTCAGGCCACAGTTGGGGTTCCCGCAGGTTGCTGAGAGGCCTGAAGCTGTGTGGCAATTACCGGGGTCCTCAACCCATGCCTGTGCCTGGCATCAGTGTCTGCAGGAGCAGGTGGTTCCTCACAGCCATGTGGGTACAGGGGTAGGACGGCCCTCCCTGAGATTGGCCATGTGTGTGCCCCCCCAACCCCCAGGCTGTGATCAGCATGACATGTCACAGTACTGCACCATCCGCTTTGCTCCCGCCTCCCCTGCCCTGTGTGTGTTGGACCCTCACGGCACTCACCTGATGTTCCCTCCCTGGTGTCCGAAGTTGCCTAGCCTCCTGCGTCTGGATGTCTGGCTCCAGGGTCAAGGTCACAGTGCTCCTGCTGGTGTCCTCCTCCTCCACCTTGGAGCAGCAGCCACTGCTGCACAGGGGTCACCACCCCAGACTCCACAACTTTCTCGGGAGGCAGGCGTTCCCCTGCCCCCAGGATCCGGTCCAGGTCCTCATAACAGGCACAATACTGTGGTGCTTCCCCAGAGCGGGAGCTGCGTTCACGGGCTCTAACGAATCCCTGCGGCAGCTCCTTGACCTTTGCCCTGACCTGCTCCAGTGTGCAGGGGTGATGACCTTTTTTGGCAAGGCCATCAGCCATTCTGGCATAAATGTCTGCATTCCTCCTCTTGGACTGCAGTGCCTGAAGAGACTCCTCCTCAGACCAGAGCCTCAAGAGGGCTTTGATCTTGGGGCCAGACCAGGAAGGTGCCTGCTGTTAGGTGCCCCCGGCTTCTTGAGGGGTGTGTCCCTGGAGGGGCCAGTGGGGTCTCGGGGGGCTTGTCCCTGAGACATGGCTCTCAGTGGCCCTACCAGGAAGAGCTCAGCAGTCAGGGTCCTTTTGGAACTGGCTTGCTGCCACAATGCTACTCCTGGGTGCCTATGGCTTTAAAAGATGGCTACAGGCAGGAACAACAGAGATGAAAGATCTGGCAGGAGTGTCCACCAGGGCTTCTTCCCGGAGGCCTTATTTTCGACAAAAAATCTTCCTTGCGTCCACACTTCCCTTTTTTTGACAGATCTCTGTCAAAAATAGCGTTATTCCTCGTCAAACAAGGTTTACCACCGTCGACAGAACCACCGTGTTCTGTTGATTTACTGTCGACAGAACACAGTGGCAGTCTAGACACAGGTAAAGATTTTTCAAAAAATCCCTATTGTCTAGACACACCCCGAGTGTCAGAATTGCTGCATTACAGAATTGTGCATGCATTGCCAAAAGTGACCATTAAGTGTCACTGTTGCTCTGTTGCGGCATTTTTACGTTAGGCAGTTAGGAGTTGTTATTTCAAAATCATAATTTCTAAATGAAGGTTATTCCTCATCACAAACAGGAGTTATTAGCCTGTTATTTTGAAATGTCTTCAGTATATATGTTCAGCTGTTCTTATTTAGAAATAACTACTCCCCAGAGTATTCCACAGAGATTTCAACAACCTACACCCCACCATCAACCTCAGCCTGGACCATTCTACACGAGAGATCCACTTCCTGGACACCACAGTACAAATCAACAATGGAAAATTAGACACCACTCTCTACAGAAAACCCACCAACTCATACAGTTACCTACATGCTTCCAGCTCCCATCCAGAACACACCACACGATCCATCGTCTATAGCCAAGCCCTTCGATACAACCGCATCTGCTCTAATCCCACTGACAGAGACCAGAAGCTTCAGGATCTCTACCAAGCATTTATAAACCTCAACTACCCACCCGGAGAAATAAAAAAGCAAATTGAAAGAGCAAGACGAATACCTAGAAACCATCTACTTCAAGACAGACCCAAGAAAACCAACAATAGAACACCACTTGTCATCGCCTACAACCCCCAACTTAAACCTGTCCAACACATTATCAATAAACTACAGCCTATACTGGAACAGGATACCATACTCCAAGAGGCTCTGGGAGACAGACCCATAGTCTCCTATAGACAACCACCTAACCTCAAGATGATTCTTACCAACAACCACAGGACATACCACACTAATACCAACCCTGGTACCTTCCCTTGCAACAAACCCCGTTGCCAGCTTTGTCCACATATTCATTCTGCTGATACCATTATTGGACCTAACCGAGTGAGTTATAAGATCAAGAACACATATTCCTGCGCATCCAGAAATAGCATAAATTATATCATGTGCCGAAAGTGTCCGTCTGCTATGTACATTGGACAAACATCTCAGACACTTCGCCAAAGGGGATTAATGCCCACAAAACAGATATCAGACAAGATCACAAAGAAAAAACAGTTTCTTGCCATTTTAACCAGAAAGGACACTCTCTCAATGACTTAACCACCTGCATTCTGCTACAAAGACCTTTTACATCTGCACTTGAAAGGGAATCTTTGAACTGTCATTCATGTTAAAATTCGACACTCTCCGGGAAGGAATGAACAAACACTCAAACTATCTTACCCATTACCAAGATAATTGGGGAAGCTATTACCTCTAACACCATTAACTCACAAACATCCCACTTTCCCCACCTCTAATATAATCAATTCACAGACACTTACCTTCCTTCCTTCCCCCTCCCCCCCTGCATCCCTCTCCTGTTCTGAAATGTGATTTGTCCTTTTCATATGTGTTCATTTTTTTTAATTGTATCCTTTGGTATATATGGTTGTGACTATTTTCTTCCACTATTTGATCTGAGGAAGTGGGTCTGGCCCATGAAAGCTCATCATCTAATAAACCATCTTGTTAGTCTTTAAAGTGCTACATTGGGGAGTAGATGAAGCAAAATGCAGGACAGAGTCATTCAAAGTAATTACTCCCCAGTGCTTCCTGGGACTCTAAATCAATGTCAACATTAGGGGAGCCTGCCTCAGACTAATTTCAGGGCTTCCCTGTAGTTTGGATGTTCTATTTCAGAGTAGTTAGTTTAAAAGATTCAAGGTATAACTGCCAAAGTTATTTTGGAATAATGTCTACGCTACACACTTATGTCAGTTGCTCTTTGTCTGCATTGCTCTAGCTGTCTTCCAGCCCTAGTGATGGGCTCAGGGTTTTAGTCTCTGCCACAAGTCAGCCATTCTTTCACGAATCCAATCCCATTGAGAACTGAAAAGAGAATGAGAGAAGACTTGTAAACTCATTTGTAATCTTGACCACCACTAATGGTCAAAACACAGACATAAGCATGTGCATCACCTAACTGCTGTTCACTGGAGACCCCTTCTTTATTCCTCTCCAGCTCATCCAGGTCCTACAATACTAATAATTTATAAGGAACTATGACCATCTCCACCTCACCACACCCTCAGTCTGCTATATCCACACCCTACCCAGAATACTCTGTTCTCCAGTTGCTTGCTCAATCATCACTTCCCTCAGAGGACCAATGTAATGATGTTCAGTGATTACATAGACAGATGCTCTGTATTTCGTCGTCCCTCCCCATCACTGTATTTCAGGGACAGCGACACATGTGCAGCTACTTATGGGAAGGAAAGGACAATACCAGACAATTACCAGCCACGGTAATTGCCAGCCATATAGCAACATTGGGATAACTACAGCATTGTAGATGCCAGTCTTGAGCTGCATCTTTATGGACATTTATGGAGGTGAGTCTTTGATGAATGTGACAAACTGCACTGGCACTGGAGATTTGGTGGTGGATTTCATCGTCAATGTCAGTACTGCTGGACAGATTGCTTCTGAGACAGGGGAAGCTGTTGACATTGAAGCACTTGGTTGTTGGCCATGGTGGTTGGTTCGGATAATGGTGTGATGGACCCACCCCTTGCTATGCTTTATGAAATATGGACACAAATATACAAGTCCATAATTCAAAGATGCTTTGGACAAATTGCTTCATGTAGGCAACCAATCTTCATGTCTTAATCCACTGGATCTGTTTATCTTATTTTGGTGTATGTATCATTCTTGTGTGTAAATTTAGACATATGGAATATGGAATGCTTTATGATTTTTAATGTGTAAATGGAAAGCCATCAAGGGTGTTTCCAATGCCGGACAATTATGTGCAAATTGCATATAATTGTCCGGCATTGGAACAAAAGGCTATTTGCATATAATTGTCCGGCATTGGAACAAAAGGCTAATAGCCTTTTGTTCTAAACTCTTAGCAGTGAATGGGCTGAGGAAGTCACATGTCCACCCCACCTGGAAAGGTGGGATGTAGAAATAGAATTTGCACCCAAAAACGGAATCTTTAAACCCTCAGTACAAACCCTTTACAAACTCATCCTAAAACTGTTTATTTTCCAGCTAAGCCTTCCAAACCAGGGCTGCTCCTCATCCTGGGGTCTTTGGGCTGGCTGGACACACCCGCGGGAAGGAACCAAAGACCAAGCGTGCTTGCTTCCTATTGTTTTTAATCTACTTTGCTCTGACAGTTTTCACGTATTACCGCTTACAGGCCCATATGCAGGGAGGTGCAAAGGGTGCAAATGAGAACCATGGGGCTGATTCCGATTGACTGGGGGAAGGCTGGAGTGGCAAGCTGCCCGAGCTTCCCTCCCCCATGCTTTGGTCGGCCGAAGGCTGGGGTTGATTCCCCCCTTTCCAAGATCGAGGTCCAGCCCTGCTCCTGTCCTCGCTCCTGGTGGCAGTCATGGCTGGTTTTACGAAGTGCAGGGCCCAATTCGAACAATTTCGATGGGGCCACACAGCAATTTTGATTGAGCAAAAAACAAAACAAAAAACACACATACACCACAGCTGCCAACACACACACACCCTGCGCTAAACTCACAGGCGGCCGATGAACTCCTCCGGGGCCAGCAGATTTGTATAATTTTTGGTGGTGCCCCATTAGCCACACCCCCTGACCTGCATTATCCAGGCCTCTGGAGGCAACACGCTCGGGGCAAGAGGGACACATGACCAGAAGTAAAAGGTGTCATGTCACCCCTCTTGACGGACTTTTCCCACCATCCTCCTACCAACAGGGATTAGTTTGGCCCCCACCAAACCCCCCTCATGCAACTATCCTGCAATTGCATTAACCCAATGTGTTGACATTAACTCAGGGGCAGAGAGACTGGGGGAAGTGTTCTCTCTAAGGCTATGTCTACACTCGCTGCTTCTTACGCAAGTACAGCCATTATTGCGCAAGAACCCACAGAGCAGCCACACTGCCCACCTGCTCTTGCACAAGGAAATTTACAGTATGGCGTGGTAAGAGCTACGCTCTTTTCTAACAGATGTAAGCTCTCTTGCGCAAGAGGGCAGTATGGATGCTCGGCAGAGCCATTGGCGCTTTCTTGCTCAAGAGAGCATCCACACTGCCATGGATGTTCTTGCGCAAGAAGCTGCCAGTGTAGACATAGCCTAAGAGTTTCCTTCCATGAGCAGAATGGATTTTGTGTTGTGCACCTGTACTGAGTTCATGTGGCTTGTTTGGATGTGCCACCAGAGGCGTAGCAAGGGTGTTATGTGCCCGGGGGCAAAGGAAAAATTTGCACTCCCCCCGCCGCCATGTGGCACGGCCTCAAACCTGGTGCACAGCTGAGGGGAACTTGTACCGCATCTGCCCCCACCCCCTACAGTTTGGGGCCGGGCTCCCACATGCACTAACCCTCCAGTGGAGATGGAGGAGAGTCAGGCTTGGAGCAGAGAGGAAGGGAGGAGGCTCCAGCTGCTGGTGGTAGGCAGAGTAGGAGCATGTGAGCTGAAGGGATAATGGGGGGAGCAGCACACGGACAGTCTCTGCCTCGCTTGTCCTAGGGACTATTCTACCACGACTTAATACAAAGTTTCCATGTAAAAGGACTCAATACAAAGCTAAAAATTTCAATGAGAGAATGATTAATACAGAGATGTGTCTACATCTGCTGCAGGGAGACACCTTTGCCTGCCTCCACCCCTCTCCCCCCGAGTCTACAGCTCCATTGCAAAGCAGGGGAGGGGAAGAAAAGAGGCTGAGGCCCATCCAATGGGACTGAAGCAGTCATGAGCAAGCCATGCTCGGGAACCATTCTCCTGTCCATTGCTGGTGCTGTGTTGCTTCAGGCACGCTGAAATGCCATCACCTCTAGGGCTGGACAGCTGTTTAACACCCACACAAGGTTTCAGGCAGGGGGCAGTGCAGGATCCCATCAGAACTACCGTGCTCTCCTGGCTTAGGAAAAGAATAAACAGGAGGATTGGAAATTAACCCGCCCAGTCTCACATCCCCTAGGCAGGGAATGAGCCATCTACATTAGGCCCCAGCTGGAGTATCATATCCAGTTCTGGGCGCCACATTTCAGGAAACGTGGAGAAACTGGAGAAAGTCCAGAGAAGATCAACACAAATGATGAAAGGTCTAGAAAACATGAGATATGAGGCAAGGCTGAAGGAATTGGCCTTGTTTACCTTGGAAAAGAGAAGACCGAAAAGGGACATGAGAGCAGCTTTCAAGTATCTAAAAGAGTATCATAAGGAGGAGGAAGAAAAATTGTTCTGCTTGGCCTCTGAGGTTAGGATGAGAAGCAATGGGCTTAAATTGCAGCAAGGGAGGTTTAGGTTGGATATTAGGAAAAACTTCCTGCCTGTCAGGGTCGTTAAATATCTCCAGTGATGGAGATTCCGCAATCTCCCTAGGCAATTTATTCCAATGTTTAAGACCAGATTAGACAGACATCTGTCAGGGATGAGCTATGGCAACTCAACTTTGGAAGCCCCAGGGACCACACTGATACTTACAGAACATGCTGAGGGCCTCAACTTAAGTGTGGTTGCATATGCAAGCAAATATATACAAATAGTCTTTGTTTTCATGCCTGTCAGTGTGAGAGAAGCTAAGGCAAGACTACACAACACAAAGGCCCCATTTAAGTCAGTTCTGCTGATATTAATAAAATGCAATATTTACCCGATTTCTACCCTTGTGACAGCACTTTTCATGAGCAATGACAGTTCAAGAATTTAACTACTAGAACGCATATCAACAGAAGATTATTACACTGACTACTTTTTTGTTTTGGCTCCCACTCGCCAGCCACGTGTTGATCCCCACATAAACCCAAACTGCACTGTGGGGTGCAAACAAACTGGCCGTAGGCAGCATACCAAGTTATTAATAAATATTTTTAAACCTTTACCTTTTCTCTCTGCTGCCATGTCTCCTCTCCTTGCTCAATCATCTCCCCTGGTGCCTGCTGCCCCCCAACTCCTCACCCTCCTCTGCTGTCCTAAATTCTGCCCTTCTCACTGCCCTCAGCCCTCCTGCGACCTGCCCCCCTCCACCAGCCCTTCACTCCCCCCTGTGCCCACTCCTCCAGTAGCCCACTCTGATCAAGTGAGCTACCCCTCTTCATCCCCTCTTTCAACACCTCCATCTACACACCTGCCCTGCCTCTCTCCTCTGGTGCTGGTCCCTGCCCTGCAGGTGTCTGCCCTTCTGCTTCACCCCAGAATCCTCTGACACCTGCACCTTCCCTTAGCCCTGCACCCTCCTGGTGCCTC
This sequence comes from Pelodiscus sinensis, assembly GCF_049634645.1. Classification (NCBI taxonomy): domain Eukaryota; kingdom Metazoa; phylum Chordata; order Testudines; family Trionychidae; genus Pelodiscus; species Pelodiscus sinensis. Next base: position 36,312 of record NW_027465926.1, read on the forward strand.
CCCTTTCCCTTACTGCCCCTGGCCCCTTTGCCCTCTTTTCCCCTGATGCCCACCCCCTCACGACTCTCTGCCCCATTCCCCTCCTGCCCCTCTGTGCCCTCACACATGACTTGCTCCATCCCCATCTTTCTCATGACCACTCCTTCTTTCAAGCCTTCTCCCAGCACCTCCCCCTCTAGCCCCCAATGCCCTTCCCCTCTCCCAGCATCACCCTGTCCCCACTCCCACTGTCACTTCCCCTCCTGCCCTTTCCCTCATTGTCACATTACTGAGTTGGAGGGAAGCAGCCAGATCGCTGCTGCACCCCTAGGTGGGGGTGTTGGCCCCAGAAATTGGTGTGGGGGGAGCCATGTGGGGTATTGAATGGGAGATTATTGTTTGTTGATCTTATGTACGCTATTTATGTGAGTGTATAATGTCTGTGTGTGTAGGTAGGAATCTGTAATCTGTGTGGAAGCTGAATATTTCTGTGAATGTGGTTGAGCATTGCTATGGACAGACTGAGTAGTGAAGCCCTGTGGAACAATGGCCCTTGATGGCCCAAAGACACACCTAAAGCAGGAGGGCGGAGACCCAAGAGCTGCCAGCAGAGAGGCTGAGGACCAGGTGACCTGCTACATACTAGAAGAGGCCAGGAAGGAGTATAAAGAGGCCATGTGGTCGATGCCATTTTGTTCTCAGCTCAGCACTTCATCCCAGAGGCAGCACTGCAGGGATTGAAGAGCCCGGAAGACCTGTGAACCCATCCTGATCGTAGGATGTGCAATAAGGACTTTTAACCAGCAGCTGCAACATCTCTGCTAGAGCCTGCATTGAGAACTGGGAGATTCGGTGCATGTAACGTACTGTACTTTAATAACCTTACTCTCAGGCTTTTCTTTCTTGTAATAATAAACCTTTAGATATAGATTCTAAAGGATTGGCCCAGCGTGATTTGTGGGTAAGATCCAAAGGGTAAATTGACCAGGGATCTGTGGCTGGTTTCTTGGAACCGGACAGAACTTGTTCGGGGTAGGTGGGATTGTGTGCTAGGACCCCCCACCCGTGTATAGGCCCGGGGCCATCTGGGGCATGGATATTGCTGGGGTGTCGGAGGGGTTTTGCTCGGGAGGCTTCAGGCAGGCAGCTGAAGCGCTCTGTGGGACTGGTTTGTGGCCTGTTTGGAGAGGTCACCAGTCAAGGGGGCTGTAAGAAGCCCCGGATTTGAGCAATTCGCCCTGAGCGGATGCCCTCAGCTGTGCCCAGACACGGCCCGGTCCGTCACACTCATTGTCTGCACTTGGCCCCCTGCCATTTGTCTCTCCTCCACCCTGTCTCTTGCTGCCTTCCCCTCGCACAAGCCCCTTCTTTACCTTCTGCCTTCCATGTTGCGAGGCCAGAGTCTGCACTCAGGCCCTGGAGTCTGAACCTGGAACCAACCACACCGCGCAATATGCCTCCGAGGAATTTTAAAATCCCAGGCCATGACGTAACGTCACGCCCGGGCTCCGTCCACCTGCAAGGCTGTGCATGGCAGCAGCAGCACGGCAGGGACGGTCCGGGGCCGAGAGGGACGCTCTGGGGGCAGGGTGGGAGGACGTGTGGAGGGGCCAGCAGGGGGGTGTCCACATATTGTTGGAGGAGGGCCCCGGCTCTGAAAAGTAACTTGCTGGCACTTCTGGGTTCAGGGTTGCGGGGCCCCCTTAGGCGTGAGGGGGAAATCTCGTTCCCCTGGGGTACAGAGCCCCCAGAAGGGTCCGAGGCCGGAGGTCAAATCAGTGAGGCAGGAGAGAAATCTAGAAGGAAAAACTTTATGATGCATGCATGCATGCAGGCTGTCACACCAAGAGTGAAAGCAGCAACCCTCAGAGACAGATTCAGGTATCCTATATACAGAATGCTTAGACAGTTCAGTTGTTGATTGATATGTTAAAGAATAACAAAGTCTCAGCAAAAGTACTCTGAGACTTCTGTTCACCCCAGGAGTGCTAGAAGTAAGTTTTACAAAACAAAGCCACATCAGAACTTGAGTGGAAAAGTCTACAAGGCAAACTGTGACAAAGATAAGGGTTTACATGACAAATTGTGACAGACTAGGAGTATTCATGGACTTGAGATAAGACCCTTACAATGCCTGATTGAAATCAAATTAACTCTACAGGAAGAGAGGTCTGGAAAACTTTTAACCCTTACAGCAGTTTTCTTTTAGAGAGTTTTGATTTCCTGCACAGTCCCCCCTTTAGACACAATTGGAGTTATTTGATTTTTCTCCCACAGGCGCGGGGTCCGTTTCGGCCAAATCAGTCGAATCAGCCTAAGGCCGGCCCTGGTAGCAGTGGCTGCTGCTCGTCAATAAATAAATAAAAAGACTGGGCAGGTGAAGGAAGGCAGGGGACACAGGCAATGCTGGAGCTGGGAGCAGCGGGAGCCAGCCCTTGGGGCAGCAGAGGGGCGCGGTCAGGCTCCAGGCCTGTAGCAAAGAAGATAGGAGCCCGATCACTGCATAACCTTCAACAGTGGCTCTAACTGGGGAGAACAGCTGCCACCTGCCCGCTCAGTGTGGGAAGTTAAAGCATCTCTCTGCCAGGTGGAGCACAGGGCACCATGCCACACCTTTGCAAGGGGACAGTCCCCCCCAAAGACAGGCTAGAGCAGGGGTAGGCAAGAGGCTGTCAGCGGACCGTTTCCAGCCTGCCAAGCCAGTGGATCTATTCTCTGCTCTGAATGGCTGGGTGTGAGGAGGGAGATTCTCATGCTGTTCCCACCCCGCAGTAAAATCTTTCTGCTCCCATTGGCCAATCCTCAGTTTCCGGCCAATAGGAGCTGAGAATTTTTTTCTGGAAGCAAGGGCAATGTGGGAAGCCTTCTCCCTCTTTCCCCGTACCTGCCCCCTCCCCATGCCTGGAGTGGAGCAGTGAACAGCCTGCAGCAGACAGTCTGCCTCAGGGTTCTGCAGGTAAGTGCCTCCCAGCCACAGCCTGCTTCTGGCACCCCAGCCTCTTTCTCCCCTCTTACTTCCTGCCCTAGACCACCACCCAAACCTTTTCCCAGGTCACAACTCCTTCCCAGACCTTGCACCCCCTTCTAAAGCCCCTCTCCCAGGCCAAAATCTTCTCCTGCACTAAACCCTGCACCCCAAGCCCCTACCCCTCCTTCACCCAAACTCCCTCTTAGATCCCTCATCTTCTCCTGCACCCTAGTCCCCTATCTCAAGTTTCCTTCAGCAACCACCTGACATCCCAGACTGCACACCCTCTCCACAGAATTGCAGCCCTAGACCACTTGCCAAAATCTTGGAGTGCCCCCCCATTAACAATTATTGCCCACCCCTGACTAATCCCATGCTGAAAATATGGGACCACCACTCATTTGGGATGGGGGAGACTCACGTTCAATTTCCCCTTCTTCTGGAGGAGATGAAAGCATTTCACCTTAGTCGGAGAGTGTCATGCTAGAAGGGACCACCACAGTATCTAGTTCAGGGGTTCTCAGTGTCAGGGGCAGGCCTGGCAAAGGAGATTTTTTTCTTTTAAAGAGCTCTGGCTGTCAGCTCTTGGTAACTGGTGCCCTGCAGAAGCCTGGAAGGTGGACATCAAGGAGAAAGCCAGAGCCCTGCCATTTGGATTCAGACTGTCCTTCTTCCCCATTCTTCTGCCAATCCCTCACCTTGCTGCCATCTCAGGGGGCTGACAGTCGGGCTCAGGTTTCCAGCTTCCTGGGGCAGCAGCAACAGCACAAGGTTAAGGGTGGCAAAGAGGCATTGAGACTGCTGTGAACTGAAAAGTGACATTAACAAATATCCGTGTTCACAATGCCAACCTTATTTCTGTATTGTTGCTGCTGCTGGGCTGCCTTAAGAGCTGGGTGGCAGCACTTGAGGGGCATAAAATACGATTTAAAACCACTAATCTTGTACAGGAGGTTAGATATCACAGAACACCAGCACCCTGGCCCTAAAGCCGGAGTTAGCCCAAAGTAGCCTTCTGTAAATGTAGTAAACTATTATGTGGCATAGGCAAACGACAGACGAGACTGAGGAGTACCAGTAGTGCCTGAGACCCTCACAGTGGCAGGGAAATGATCAAAATATCCTGTGTCAAGGCAGTTCCCCACTCTGGCACGATTAATGCAGAAGTGCGGGCCCACAAAAGCACCCCAAAACCTGATCTCTACAAGCTTTGGTACAAAAACTTCCCCCAAAAATCCTAATACCCAGACTTTGGGAAATAAAAACCACTGCCACCACCCAAGTATTTGTAAGAAGGAAAAAAAACGGGAGAGATCACTTGGGAAATTTCAGCCCTAAAGTAAAACCAGGCCACAAAAATTAACCAATACCGGTTAATTAAAAAAAAAAAAAAGGTAGCATGATGACAGCCGTCCCCTGGTGCTACTGTTACATGTTTCTTGGACTTGTGCTATTAGCACTATCCAACTGACATAACTAATGTCATTGACCAGTCACCGAACGACGAACACTCATCCTCCCGGTTTGTTCAATGCTATAAATGACCCATCTCAGAGCCAAAGATTTAAGACAATCAGCCCTTCACTCAGTGTCTACCAGCTCAATGTTGAAGGTCTATCACACAGTAAGCGCGACTACCTTGCCAGATCTCTGACAGAACATCATATCGATGTTGTACTTCTCCAGGAAACCAACTGCAAAGATGACTCTCACCTTAAGATCGCTGGTTATGACCTCATGGCAAGCATTGGTGTGGCTAAACGTGACATCGCCACCTATGTCAGAAGTGGCATTAAGAACACAACCAGCATATGTGAAAGGGAATATAAAGAAACAAGAGAAGCAGCATTTGCAACCATCCAGATAGGTGATTTGTGTACGTTTGTGATAGCGAGTGCTCCAAATTCAGAATGGCCAAACCCAGCACTTCCTAGTCTGACCCACCCAGTACTCTACAGTGGTGACTTCAACAGCCATTGTATCGACTGGAGTTACCATAACAATGACAGGGCAGGCGAACAGCTGACAAATTGGGCATCAGCAGCAGATGTAGAGCTGCTCTTTGATTCCAAACATCCAACAACGTTCCTCTCTGCACGTTGAAACACAACTCATAAGGACCACTACAAAGACTGTGCTTGAGCCAGTCCCACATAGTCAACTTCACTCGACGGGTCACTGAATTGACCTGGAAACACCTGTCATTAAAGCACTTCCAAGACCACGATGGAACTTCCACAGAGCTAACTGGGAAAGTTTCAGAAAGGCAGTCAAAGATTGCAACCATCGGATAGAGCCAGGGCCAGCTCTAGGTTTTTTGCTGCTTCCCCAACCAAAAAAATGTTTGGCCACCCCCACGCTTCTTTTGTCCGGGGAGGGTGCAAGCGCAAATGCAGCTTGTGTGGCTTCCTGGGGGGTGGAGCCCAAACCATGGGGCATTTTCATCTTGTAGGAGAGTGCCAGGGACTCCCCACGTGAGGACAATGGAAGTGCAGGTTCATCCACAGCAAGTCAGTTAAAGACTTCCAAAGCATGCAGCTGTTCACATCACTTAGTGCTGGAGTCCCGGTCCCACTCCTCACTGCAAAGGGATTTTATTATTAGAAGCCTTATAGAATCACTCAGACTCCAACCCCAAACCATAAGCTGTCCAACCCTTGGTGTCCATGGACAAGAATCAGCCTCACTTTACAATGAGACAGTTCAAAGGGATTAAGAGAACTTTTGTTTCAACTCCCATGCTCAACTGTCCAGAACAAGACAAGCACCAGACAACAAAACCCCACTAGCCTAGGACCTATTCCATGAGCACTGCCCTTTGCTTTCTCCTTCCTGGATGGACCAAACAGCCTCTGAAGCAGGGTGGATTGATTAAAATTAGAGATTTAAATCAAAGCTATTTAAATCTCTAATTTTAATCATGATTTAAACTGGTAAGCAGAAAACCTTGGTTTAAATGAGCAATTAATTATACTTTTAAAATATTTTCCTAAAGGATGGTCTTATTGATTAGTTGTAAATCAACGTGTTTTAAAGGTTGCTAAATATAACCTTTATGCCAAATTTGGTGCTTCTATTTACTAACCAGGAGAAAACACTCAGTACAGCTACCAACTAAATAAATGCCCAAATAATTGTGTAACTTACATGTAATCAGATTCTTAATTTTTACGTTTTTATTCTATTACAAAATGATGTATAATCAGATTCTTAATTTTTACGTTTTTATTCTATTACAAAATGATGTATAATAGGAACACTTAAATGGGGTAAAAAACCTGTCTCTTAGCAAATAATAAGAGACAGGTTTTTTACCCCATTTGTTACTTAAGTGGTGGCTACTTTTTTTTAAAACATATGATTTGCATCTACTTCTATCTGGACGGAAATTCAAAAACAAAACCATCATTTAATTTTTGTATGAAATAAAACTACCCTAGATGTGAAGGACACATAACAAAAAAGTATCCAAACACATTTTGCATCTAAAATTCATTTATTAAACAAAGGAAATATCCATAATGAATTTAACAGATCGATTCTAGTCATCGTGTTCTTCAACATGTTAGAACACTCTCATAACCAGTTTTTTACTGAGAGAAGAGGAAAACAAGTTTTTCTGCTTCATCAACTCTTGGGTTTGCAACGGTGAATGAACTAATCATTGGTTTATTCAGCTAGTTTCAATTCAAAGTGATAAAAACATTCTCTCTTCACCTGCAGAAGAAGCTACTGCTGATGGTTTCAGGGGCTTACACAGCAACTTACACTAGTGAAATGGTAGAATTTCTTTAAAATTAAATTAAAAATTGTTAACAGAACATGTGTCCTGTCAACTTTTAATGACCTATATTTATCATAACCTATTTTAAATAATATACCTTAAATAACTTATGAATTAAATTTAAAAATTAAAACAAAGCCTATTTAAATGGGATCAAAATTCCAATTTTAATAAAGCTCTCCTGCCCCAGACAGGAAGAGACTTCAGGACACGGGCACTGGGAACACCAGAGTTCCCCTTCCTCAGACAAAGGGGGAGGGAGAATCACCTGGGTCCTAGGCAGGGGTGAGGTTGTCAGGACACAGCACAAGGGGGCTGAGTTCCTGGGCAGATGTGGGAGAGGAGTGGGTTCAGGGCTCCGAGAGTCGGGGGAGGGAGGATTGGTTAGAGAGCCAGACAGGAGATGGGGATCCAGGTGGGCGGCAGGGTGGGGGTGGAGAAGAAGAGGAAACGGGGTCCCAGCAGGGTTGCAGTAGGCCAGGAGGTGGGGTGCGGGGTTGCTGGGCAGAGGCCAAGCCAGGGGAGAAGAGAAGGGGAGGTATTGGGGGTGGGATGTCGCGGGACAGTGGGCAGAGGCACACAAGTTGGGGGGGTCAGCCGGGCAAGGGGGGTTCACGGGCAGAGGAGTTGCGGGGGAGAGAACACAGGTGGGGGGGGTGGCCAGCCGGGGGGTACACAGGCAGGGGGGCCCACTGGCAGGAGGTGGGGAAGGGGGAGTTGCAGAGGGGTACATGGGGGGTGGCCAGCCGGGGGGGCACACAGGTGGGAGGGGGCCACACTCACTCAAAGATGAAGAAGAGGCCGCTGGGCTCAGCATCACCAGCAGCAGCCATGGCTGCCCTGCGCTGCCCTCCAGAAAGCACCCCAGCAGGGGCCATGCCTCACGGCTGCCCACGCAGAGCTCCCAGTGCCCCAGGGCCAGGCGCGGGGCTCCCAGCTTGGGGTAGGGGGTGTGGGGCTCCCCGCCTGCTCCTTCTGTGGGCCAGAATGCTGCCCCTGAAAACGTGCCGCCCCAAGCACATGCTTCCTTTGCTGGTGCCTAGAGCTGGCCCTGGATAGAGCCATCTCCCAAAAACAATTTGCATTTTATGAGACTTATCAAGAAAGTGGCTAAGAAAAATATCCCACGTGGTTTTCACAAAGAGTATATACCTTGCTGGTCGTCCATTACAGAAGGACTACTAAAGCAATATGAAAAGACCAGTGCTTCTGGGCAAGCCACAGCACTCTTAAAACAGATGGATGAAGAGCGCCTGGATAGAAGAAAGGAAACAGTGGAGGGGCTGAACTTCATACATTCCAGCATGAAAGCACGGGCCCTGCTTCGTCATCTGGGAGCAGCTGTGCCAACAAAGCTTCGACCACCGGTGGTAACTGCCAACCAAATTGCTTCCCATCTCCTCAGAACATCAAAGATGTCGCCAGACAAAGACAGCAGGCAAGAGATTGAAAGCGAGTACGCCCAGAACGTCCAGGAATGCCCAGAATCCAGAGTTTTCACTGCTCCATACACAGAGGAAGAAATTAAATTAGCATTAGCGGCTTCAAAGGACAAGAAAGCCGCTGGTGTGGATGGAATATTCCCTGAGGTTTTTTTAAGAACTTAGGAATGAAGGGGAGGAACTGGCTGGCTGCACTCTTCACGTCCATCCACCAAACAAGCTGCCTCCCTACAGAATGGAAGGAAGCAAAGGTGATTGCAATTCTTAAGAATGGAAAACCACCGGATAGTGCCTCAAGCTACAGACCAATAGTGCTCCTTTCAGGGGAAGCCCGTGAGCCTAGGCAAAGTAGGCAGTTGCCTAGGGCTCTGCTGGCCCAGGTGCCCGATGATGATGTCATGGCCATTGACGGCTGTGCAGGCGGGGGTGCCAATCATGCTTTCCGCCTGGGGCGCCAGCTGCCGCAGCTGGCCTCGGACCACTCCTGGCTCCTTTCCACTACCAGTGAAGTGATGGAGCAAGCACTGTTGGCTCGTTTCTCTGCCACCATAGGGGCTGGGTTATTAAAAGACCAGGATGGTTTTAGGCCAGGCAGAAGTACGTGCAACCAGGTGCTGGCCCTCACAACCACAATTGAAGCTGGCTACCAGGCAAGAGCTATGCCAGTCTTCATTTTTGTCAATCTGTCAGCTACATACAACACAGTGTAATCCCTTGTGCCACACTATCAAGATGGATTCAATGCCAGCCAACACTTCGGCTATTGACAGCAATGCCTGGCAATCGCCGGTTTTGTGTGCACCTCAATAATAGCATTAGTAGACCCAAAACACTGAATAACAGCCTCCCTCAGGGCTCCATACTGGCACCATCGTTATTTAACATCTATCTTAGTGACGTCCCAAAAACTGGCTCTGCAATGTTTACCTGTGCAGATGATGTCGCACTGGCTGCACAATTGCAATCTTTCAAAACTGTCAGACAGATGCTAACATCCAACCTAGTGATCATATCCACCTACCTACAGAAGTGGCAGCACAAACCAAATCCAGACAAAACTGTGGTCACAGCTTTTCATCTAGACAACCGTAACACCACCGCAAAACTTGATGTTGCTTTCTGTGGGAAAAAGAGTGCTTACAAATCTCATCCCAAATACCTAGGCATAACACTTGACTGTAGGCTCTCCTTAAGGCTTGTTCATATGGAACAAATAAAGGAGTAACGGTAGTTTGAACTAGGAAGCCTAGTTCAAACTACCTAGTTCGTGCCGCGTGTAGCCGCGCTGCACGGGGTTCGAACCAGCCGGGATTTAAAAATGGCGGCGCCCGGCTTATGCTAATGAAGCCCGGGAAATTCAAATCCCGGGCTTCATTTGCAAGTGCGGTATGCCTACATTACCCCGCTAGTTCGAACTAGGAGGGTAGTGTAGACATACCCTGTGTGTCTGTCTGTCTGTCGAAGGAGTCAGGTACCACAGGCTGCAGCTTGTTTTCCTCTTTTCTTTTTCAAGCTCTTTGGGGAAAAGAGCTTGAGGTACCCCTGAGGTTTTTAGGAGGAGGTTTCCCAAGTGATCTCTTCCCTGGTTTGCTTGGAATACTCGGGTGATGGCAGAAGATATTCCCCAAAGTCTGGGTATTAGGATTTGGGAGGGACGTTTTTGTACCAGATCCTGTAGAGACCAGGTTTTGGGGTGTTTTTGCAGGCCCCCACTTCTGCATTTGTCATGTCAGAGTGGGGAACAGCTTTGGCATACCCAGATAAACCCAGTGAGTGGCCCGCACCCACTCCCTGCAGAGGAAGGTCTCTGAGGTCACTGCCAATCTGACTGGGGGAAATTTCATCTTGACTAACGTGTGGTGGGAAGATTTTTAAAATGAAAATACCCCGCAAAATATTCCCTTCCTGACCCTGTAAGTAGCTATCTGAAAACCTGAAGCATCAGCTTTTAGGGAGCTAGGGCATAAACATATTTGCATATCTTCTTCTGATCTCACTTTTGAAAGAGGATCTTTCAAAAGTGAAAGTAGTCTGGACACGGTTTTTTCGGGGGGGGGGAGGAAACCTTTTTAGAAAAAAACGCTCTTCCTTTAAAAATGAGGTTTATGCATCCACAAAAGGTAGACAGCTCATGGTAATGAATTGATGCATATGGTAATTTGAGATCAATGAGGTACTGACCTAGTGGAAAAAGACACTTCAACACTAGTAAGGTGAGTGTAGGGGGGTTGGCGCCCTCAGCCTACAAAAGGGCTCATCATAAGGCCCAGGTCCCGTACCCCCTACGTCACTAAGACACCCCGTTTGTTCCTTATCCCCGTGCCCTCACCCAGAGTAGCTGTGCTCCTGACCAACACTCGAGTCAATCACTCAGCGGCTTCTACAGCATGTCACCACAAAGAGCACCTTTCCCGGCAGTGCAGGAGGGGGGCCTGGACCTGCCCTCGCTACAGGTCCCAGCCCAGGTCCCTAAGGGCAGGAATCCTTGTTCCTGTCCAGTTGGTGGGGAGTGACCCCTTAACTCACCAACCCGTAGACTCCGACTGTCCCATCCTGAGCTACTTCCTCCCAGCAGTGCCTCTCACTCCGGCACCTCTGGCACGTCAGTGTAATGTTAAAAGTTCCTACCTTATAGGAATGTGCTACAGGTAGCACTTTCTTATTGGCAAGATCATAAGGAAGTGCTACTGTAGGAAACAGTTGCTAGCGGCAGCACAATTCTACAGGGAGCTGTTTTCGACACATAAATGTTTGGAACTGCTGCATGTAGGATTGTGCTCCTCGGAGCTGTTTTTGACACGTAAGCGTTGGAAACTGCCGCATGTAGGACTCTGTTCCTCGGGGCAGTTTCTGATTTTCAGAAATTAGAAATTGCTACTATAAGAAACTCCTCCTACTGGTGTATCAATTTCATCTTTGCTGAAAGTGTTCAGCAAACACTATTTCTGAACACCAACAGTTGTTTACAAATGGTTACTCTAAACCTTGTTTCTATAGTTTTCAGACCCACATATTTTTTCCACCATTCCAAAACATTTGTTAAACAACTTAATCATAGCTGGTCAGATGACATTATTTCATGTAAAAATGACAAAAATAATAAAATGCTGTAAAATTGAAAACACAAACTCAGTTTTCTCAAAATTTCAGTTATGCTGAAATCCTCCACCTCTCCTCCCCCGATGCGTCTCAAGTAACCCAAGGGAACTCATACCACTGTTTGAGACACACTGCTCTAAACAAATAACACAAGTGCACTTATGAATGCTTTCAGTGACAGTGTAAAGGCTGTGTAAAAGTCCTCCCAAAGAGCAAATGTCATTGTTGGTATGAACTCCAAGATTTTGCTACAACTGAATCAGTCTGAGGCTTTGAAGAGGTAGCAGTTTCTTGTACTGCAGACTAAATAACTGTTCCCCATAGGCATGTCCTGCCTCCACTAGGACTTTCTCAATGATCCCTATATGACAGTGATGTTCCTCTTCCCTAAGTATATTTTTTAAATTTGTGTGTTCTTCCTCATCACACTACTTATAAGATTGCTCTCCATCCTTTGCAACCACAGGATCACTTTTCCAATATATGTGCAACGTAAGCTATTTCTCAAACTGAAATAACCATGTCCCACATCATTCCAGCCATTCTTTGAGACCTCTACCCTTTCTCTGAGGCCTCACCATGCTCACTGCAGCCCTCTGTGATGGCTTCTAGTTCTTTACCAGTGGTGTTAAGGAAGTCTTGCTTCTGCCCGGGCACTGCACCACTCTTCAAATCCAATGACATGTAGAGCCATGGCGCTGGGTGCTGCCCCTATTCTACAAGCAGTGAGCCACAGCCTCCACTGGCCACATTTCCCCATTAGTGATCAATGACAGTTGCAGGAGCGGTGTTTTCAGGCAATTACAGTTTTGGAGACCCCCCCCCCCCAAGTACTTTTCACAGTGGCTAAAAGGACATACTATAGCCTATCAAGTTACTTTTCTATTATTAAAATAATAGAAGTGTTAATGTAGATGCTTTTAAATATTTCCAAATTAAAGAAATCTTGTAAAAGCTGGATTCAGGTGTAATACACAAGGCCTTATGCCTGCCCAAGTTTGTGAATGCCCACAAATGCTAACACGATAGCGATCAATTCCTTGTGGGAGGGCTTAGGCATTAACCCACCTTGATACAAGTCCATGCCCATTCCGAGATGTGGACATGTTGATATATAGGAGTCTGTGTGCATATGTTGCTTGTCTCCCCCACACCCTCAGCCAATCACAACCCTGTTGTTGCCATGCACTGACTGGGCTGCATGGCACTCCAGATGCCATCAGGTGCAGGAGCAGCATGGATGCAGTTCAGCTCAGCCCTAGGCTGGGCGGTGTGGTCGGGTTCCCGTGCAGTACAGTGGGCCCTGCTATACAGTATAACAAGATGGTACAGCCTCTGTCCCACAGGACATTGCTAACCTCTGCTTCTGCAGATGTTGCATGACATCCGTGGTTGAGACATGGACTTACCTAAATGGTTTCCCATGACTGAAACAGGGGAACTTAGATCTTGACTTTTAACCCTAATAGGATAGTAGGGAAAAAGCCTATTGTAATGCTATTGTATCGTATGTGTGTCTGTATATATATATCTGCAGCATCTGAGGGCAAACGTATACGGCAACACCCCCTGGCCGTGTATGTCAGCGCCCCACCCCCTTTCCCTCCCTCCCTGGCAGTTTGGCTGAGCACTGTGCTGCTCAGCTGGGCCCCAGCAGGGGAGCAAGCGGTGGCAAGAGGCCGTTTGGGGTCCGCGCTCCCCATGCGTGGGGAGTGCGGACCCCAAACAGCTGCTTGCCGCCGCTTGCTCCCCCGCCAGGGCCCACCGGGAGCACCACTCAGCTGAGTGGCACAGAGCACCACGGAGGGAGGGGAAGGGGGGCGGGGCGCCACACAGGGAGGGGAAGAGGGTGGGGCTGGCCGGAAGGGGGGTGGGAAGCAGAGCTGGGGCACATCGGGGGCTGTGAGGCTGGAGAGGAGGATGAGGGGGCCTGGAGGAAGGGGGGAGGGAAGCAGCGCTGGCGGGGGGGAGGAGGGAGATGTCCGGGGGGGGGCTGTGGGGTTGGCTGGCAGGAAGAGGGGGTGGGAAGCAGAGCTGGGGGCAGATCGGGGGCAGTGGGGCTGGATGGGAGGAGGAGGGTGGGAAGCAGACCTGGCAAGGGGGGGCGGTGCAGCCACTGGCTACAGCCTGGCTGCTTGCCGCCGCTTGCTCCCCGGCCGTGGTCCAGCTGAATGGCGCTGGTGCTGCACCGCTCAGCTGAGCCCCGGTGGGACAGGAAGGGGGGCGGGCCGGTGATGTACACGGCCAGGGGGTGGGGCCGTGTACATCACCGCCCCCCCTTCCTCCTCCAACTGCGATGCTGAGTGGTGTGCCCCTCAGCCGGGCCACTGCGAGAGAGGGGAGGGGGGCGATGATGTACACGGCCCCACCCCCTGGCCGTGTACATCACCGGCCCGCCCCCCTTCCTGTCCCACCTGGCTGTGTACGTCACCGCCCTGCCCCTCCTCCCCCACGGCAGCCTGGTTGAGCATGCAACACTCAGCTGAGCCACCACGGAGGGAGGGGAAGGGGGGGGCAGTGATGTACACGGCCAGGGGGCGGGGCCATGTACGTCACCGCCCCCTTCCCCTCCCGCTGTGGCAGTCAGCTGAGTGCTGCGCCCCTCAGCCGGGCTGCCAGGGGAGCCAGCAGCGCAAGGGGCTGTTTGGGCTCCCCCGGGGTGGGAGGGGAAGGGAGGACGGTGACTTACACGGCCCCGCCCCCGACCATGTACATCACCGCCCCTCTCCCCTCCCTTGCGGCAGCCCAGCTGAGCAGGCAGCACTCAGCCAAGGGCCACAGTGGGAGGGAAGGGGAAGGGGAAGAGGAAGGGGGGCAGGGAGAGTTGGAAGTGAGAGAGAGGCAGGAGGAGGAGGAGAAGAGAAAGGGAGAGTGAGAGGCAGGAGGGGGAGAAGATAAAGAAAGAGATGGAGAGAGAGGCAGGAGGCAGAGGAGAGCTGAGGGGAGTGGGGAGGGGGGAGGCAGTAGGAGGAGAGAGAGAGAGAGAGAGAGAGAGCGAGAGTGTTCAGGAGAGAAGACCTGAAAATCCCATCTTATGATGGGCTAATTGGCTAGTTTGTGTGTTTCTGATTATTCAACTCATCTTCAACCAATTAGTTTTGACTTATATCTACAAAGACCCTTGTTAAGGTATTGGCATATACAATCAGGGCTTGACAAGCGGCAGCAAGCCCTGCTCACCAGTTGCGCGGTTTGGCGCGCTGCGCATTTGCTGATCACGCTGCGGCACCATGCCAGGCTCAAATCTACTCTAATTGTCAAGTCCTGTATATGATAATAAATTAAGAGCAATTACACAATGATCAGGAACGACACGATAAGAGGACTTTTCGGGAAGAGGGGAAATGTATATTAAACCTTTGGACAATCATACAAAAACCATCGTTTGGCATAGAATGATGCTTCAGCACCTCTCAAGTGACTGATACCTCTTTGGAAAAATGCCAGTTAGAAGGATTTGTCAATAACCACCTTTGTCAAATAATTGTTTCTGAGTAGCCGGTTGTTGACATGGAAGGGTCAGGGACCACACAATGGACACATATTAGAGATGTAAGCAGTGGTTAAACTGTAAGAATGTAAACTGATTATACTCCTAGACGCTTCGAAAACTGTGCAACTTTATAATGAAGAGCCTGCTGCACATCTATCTGGCCTACAGCAGGGTTCATGAAATGGAAGATGCTGAATGCTAGGCGTGCTCTAGAAGTGCAGACTGGGTCATCAATGTGGAGACTGCAATGGCTGAAGGCTATGCAGTATGAACTTTATGACACAGAGCACACAGTGCAGGAGCGATGGAGTGGAGGGGGCGCTCAGGGGCAAGACCACATGCCTGTCTGTACTACAAAGAGCTCCACAACATCCTTGATGGGGAACCCTCCATTGTGGTGCACTGCGGCCTGGAGCAAAACATCCTTCAGTGCCCAGGGCCTGTCTCCGAAACAAAAGAGACTGAGGGGCAGGTCCAGACCCTGATGGAGGAGGGGAACAAACAGGACAGCGGGACCATCATCCTGTTCCTGAAGCCAGTTCCTGCCAGTCTGGACTTCTTCCAGAGGCTTGGGAGGGATCCTCAGGAAAGCTGGCGCGCACACACACACACACACACACACACACACACACACGGCGGGGGAAGGAGGGGGCTCATTGTTGTGCAGGCTGCTAGGCCAGCACATGCTGCTGCAGTGTGGGCATGTGCACCCATGTGCAACGGGAGGGTGGGGCACATGGACACACCAGCCAGCACCTCTACATGACTGGGAGACTGCTGCTAGACTGACCACACGAGCCCTATGCCCAAGTGATAAGGGGCACAGCCAGCTGCCAGAAGGCTAGCCTCAAGGGTGCAGGCACTGCCCCCACACACGCTGGAGTGCAGCACATAGCACAGAGCCATGCAGCTGCTCTCACTTGATAGCCCAGTGAGCCACAGCTGTGTGTGCAGACCCTAGGGAGGGGAAGGCTGCTCACAGCTCCTGTGCCACCCATGAGGGGATTCACTGGGGCTGTTCACTTCTGGCTGTGATGTGTGTTTGTAGGGGAACGGGGGTAGGCAGCACGGTCCTCTAGCCACCTTGAAGACCCTGAGACACAGGGGCTACGTCTACACTGGCCCCTTTTCCGGAAGGGGCATGTAAATTTCACCAGTCGTCGTAGGGAAATCCGCGGGGGATTTAAATATCCCCCGCGGCATTTAAATAAAAATGTCCGCCGCTTTTTTCCGGCTTTTAAAAAAGCCGGAAAAGAGCCTCTACACTGGCCCCGATCCTCCGGAAAAAGTGCCCTTTTCCGGAGGGTCTTATTCCTACTTGAAAGTAGGAATAAGACCCTCCGGAAAAGGGCACTTTTTCCGGAGGATCGGGGCCAGTGTAGAGGCTCTTTTCCGGCTTTTTTAAAAGCCGGAAAAAAGCGGCGGACATTTTTATTTAAATGCCGCGGGGGATATTTAAATCCCCCGCGGATTTCCCTACGACGACTGGTGAAATTTACATGCCCCTTCCGGAAAAGGGGCCAGTGTAGACGTAGCCCATCGCATGCTGGGCCGGCCACACATGCACCAGGGACATCCGCCTCCTGTGGGCTGTGAACTGCTATGGTCGCTATTCAAAGAGGAGGGCACAGCAACAGGGAATATGTGTGAAGTGTGGGGTGTACTAAATGCCCCTCTGTCTTGTGAATTGTCCACAGCCAAACTAGCCAGGATGGAAGGCCAAGCCAAACGGCTACTGCCACCAGCCCAAGTCTGCGGGGGCCACAGATGAGCCAGGCCTAGGGTTGCCAGATGTCTGGTATTCAACCGGACAGTCCTGTTTTTGAGCCCTCTGTCGGGTAAAAAAAATTCAGAAACTACCAGAGATGTGCAATGTCGGTATGTTCTGGTTTTCCGGTGATTGGCGCTTGAAGCCTCTGGTTGCGTCTGACGTAGGAGTGACGCCTTGGAGAGGAGGAGAAGCTCCTGAGAGCTGTTCAAGCGCGTTGTGGAGCCGTAGCCGGACTCGCTCATGCTTTGCCGGGACTGTGCACGGGATGGGCAGTGCCCTGGGATCCTGCTCCCCACCGTCCCTCTCTCCCCGGCCAGCTCCGCTCCTCCCGACCCCCTCCCAGCCAGCCCCGATACCCCCCAACTGCCCTCCATCTCTCCTGGCCAGCCCTGCTGCCCCAACATGCCCCCTCCCCAGCCCTGCTTCCTGCCCTGCCTTTCCCCCAGCCAGCCCCGCTCTTCTCCCAGCTGGTCCCTTCACACCCCCCCCGCCCCTGATCAAGTGTGTCTGGTATTTTCTCTGAAGCTACCTGGTAACCTTAGCCAGGCCCGGAGAGGAGCTGATGCATCAGCACTCAGGGGCAATGCATGACATCCACACCACCCTGTTGCGCCACCTGAATGCCAAAATGGAGTGGTGGCAGTAGGCCTAGGGTGACCTCATGGTATGCTGCGACACCCTCTGCAGCATCCTGTCCTGCATGGGGAACAGGTGCCAGCTGCCGCTGCTACCACCTTACACCCCCATGACTATCCTCCTATACTGATGGCACACCCATCTGACCACCCTGCCATGCCTTTCATCCCTTGGCAGGCCATGCCTCTACTTCCTCCCTTCCCCATGGCCATGACTGATCCCCTAGTCATGACTATGGGACATTCTATGGCCCCTCCTCCTGCCACCCCTGCCAATCCTCGCACTGCTCCAGCTGCGCATCATGTCCACCCCAATGGGGTCCCCAGAGCAGACCAACCCCGACTATGTCCCTGCCCCTGAGGGGGCTCAGCAAGCTGGGCCAACACTCCTCACAGTTATGATCCCCCACCCCCCCTCCGGTCACTGGCTAACGTTCATTTCCATTAAAAAAAAGGCATTTGGTTTGAAAACCAAGCAGGAGTATTTATTGGGAGGTCGGGGTAGAGGAAAGGGGAGGAAGTGAGAGGGGGAACAGAGAGAGAAGGATGGGAGGAGGCCCTGGGGAGATTTACAATGGTTCCTTCAAGAACATCTCCCTCAGGGCTTTCTGCGTGTGCACTCTCGGCCTGTGGGGAATGTTGTGTCACCGCTGTCAAGGGATGCTCCAAGCCATGGCCCTCGCAGGCTGCCTCTGCCACCCACCCCAGGAGGAAAGTCTCCCCCTTGTGCTTCACCAGGTTGTGGAGCACACAGCTGGCTGCCACCACACCAGGGATATTCTGTTCCTCGACGTCCATGCATGTGAGGAGACAGCAGAACCACCCTTTCAGACTCCGGAAGGCACACTCCACCTGCAGGCGAGCTCTATTCAGGCGACCACTGAAAGTGTTCTTGGTGTGATCCAGCTGGCCGTTGTAAGGCACAATATTCTTGGTGTGATCCAGCTGGCCGTTGTAAGGCACAATAACCAGGGCATCAGTGGGTGTGCAGCATCCCCAGCTACGCACACTGGCATACTCTGGTTAACCACCGGAAATTCCCATCAGGGGAAAAAGGTGCTGGCTTCCAACTGGGTGCACAGGCTGGAGTTCTGAAACACTTGAGCATAATGATGCCTGCAAGACCACTCCACATAAATATATGAAATGGTCCCAGTGGTCCACCAGAGACTGCAGGATTATTGAGAAGTAGCCCTTTCAGTTGACAAATGGCCACACAATGTTCCGGTGCACGGATGGGCATGGTGTGCCATCGATGGCTCACGTGCAGTTGGGGAACCCCAGCTCAAAAAAGCCTCCCATGGTGGCATCTAGGTTCTTGAGCTGGATGACTCTGCGCAGCAGCAGGGAGTTGATGGCCTGGACAACCTATAAAAGGAAAGAAAGAAACATAAAAAACAGAGAATGAGAGTGGGCTTATGTTTTACCACTGGGATGTGGCCACCACCCACTACTGGCCCCTCCACTCTGCAAGAACACAAGTGGCAGATGATCTCTTGCACTATAGCAATGTGCTTTGAGGTGTAGATGTGTTTTTCAGGAAGAAGTTTTTGAGGACTAAGCCTAATGCAATGGATGCTGCCTAAATTATATCAGATGATTTCAGAACTACAAAGACAAAAAGATGTCCTCTTGAGGATACTGCTAGATGGACTCCAGTGTGCCATTCAGAAATGTTTAGGTAAAATATCTGATAACATGGAACTGATAGCAGCTGACATCTTGATGACAAATGTTAGGACCACTTGGAATAAGCATGAAACTGGGATTAGAACAGGTAAAAGACTGTGTCATCTTTGGCCTATTCAGGAGAGACCATGGATCTGATGCAGTCTTTTCCTAAATTAGGGAACTGTGTATCAGGACCCACAGACCTCTGCTGCCATCAGCTGACTGGGAGAGAATATTCAGTGGTGACAGAATCGTATTTTTTCCTAGAAGATCAAAGATTTATGTTGGATAAAAAATCATCTATTAGTTGAACAATCAGTTGGGAAATTAATTGTTACAATGGAAAAATGCTAAAAATGCACACAGTAAATGTGGAAAAAATAAATACATTTCTGTAATCTGAGTATGGTATTTAATTTGGTCACTCTTCTTTATATGATGTTATAACAAATTATAAATGAAGGCAGTGAGTACATTCAAATTGCATCATTGAAAAATGTATAGTATATGTGTGTATATACCATAAGTTTGTATGGAGAGAGCGAGGGAGTGTGAGTGTGTGTATTTGTGTGTGTGTGTGTTAATGGAGACCTGAAAGAACTTTGATGGGTAAGCAGTTTCCATAAGACACCGCATATTTAATTTTGAATAATTAAGTGCAATGATGATGTGATGCTTTCGTACTTTAAAACAAATGTAAACAAGTAAAAGTCAAAGTAACCTTCTCTAAAACTACTTGAGTTAAAGTAGCAGGACTTGGAATTAAGTATCTTTTCCAACAACACTGTGTATTGCACTTATAGTACAAGCCATTGCAATTCAGTGAGTCCTAGGAATAAGACAAGAGAAATGTGAAAAATGCAATGAAACGTCAGGTCTTTTCTCTAGTACCCTTTTTTACATTGTGAAACTAATTTGAAATGCAGTAAGCAAAATCCTATAGATAGAATGGGCAGGGCAAACTGCAAGGGTGTCTGCAGCAATACTGAGCATGCTCAGTGCCTGAGGTGAGCAAATGGTTAAAAAAATGTTTAAGAAAAATAAAAAAAAGACATCGTGCCATGACCACACTTTGATTTGTGCCTTGTTCCCACTGGGAAAGCTGTTTTTAGCCTTTCAGCTGTACCTGTGCTAGGGCTTTGCACTTTGTGTTGGGATGCTCCTCTCCCCCACCAGAGCTGAGTTTGCACCAGAACCCATCCTAAAACTGTCTGCATCTGCTTCACCCCCTTGCCAAGTTAATATTAAGGAACCTCCCCTGTTGAGCCATTTGTCTCCCTTTTAAAACTGTTTTTAAAATAGTGAGCAAAAACTTACAGGGAGTGTGGGCAGACAGAAGTGGAGTCTGCAGCCCTACTGAGCATGCTCAATGACTCCAGAGTGAATAAATGGCAAAAAACATATTTAAACACATCAAAAACCCACTGTGCCATGACCACACTTGGACTTGTCCCTCATTCCCACTTTGAAAGCTGTTTTTAACCCTTCAGCTATGACCATGCCCTGGCTTTGGACTCTGTATTGAGGGGTTTAGCTGGTGCCCCTCCCCCCACCAGACATGAGCTTGCCCCAGATAGGATCCTAAGTCTGCCTGCATCTGCTGCACCCCCTGCCAAGTCACTGTGAAGGCACCTCCTCCATTGAGCCACTTTTCTCCCTTTTAAAACACTTTAAAATGAACTAAGCAAAAACTCAGTTTGTGCTGGCAGAGAGAAGGGCAGTGGCTGCAAAAGAACTACTGAGCATGCTCAGTGCTTAGGAAGTAGCACAATCTCCCAAGTAGGAGCTTTCTACATTACACTGGCTGCCCAACCTCCCCTCCGGTGTTCAGCTTCCAGCCTTTTGAATTGCCCACACAGGCCAGGCCCCGCCCTTCCTCTGCCCCCGCCCCTCTGGGGCGCTGGGAGACACAGCCATCAGCTGGGGCTCTGCGCATGCGTGGGGCACCACGGCAGAGCAGGCCCTGCACGGCCTGCGTACAGGAGTGGCCTTCTTGCCGCTGAGCACCTCAGGTCCCCCCAGTAAGTGCGGGCGCCGGCAAGCCCCTGCGGCAGGGGGTTTGCCACCCCATCACAGTGAGGAAATACAAATGAGGAGAAAAGGAAACATCCCCTACTGAATATGCATCAAACACAATATCAGCATGTCACATGATACAAGTGGCATCCCACCCTAGAGGCAGTAGGAGAAGAAGACGCCATCTTCGGGAGATGTCAGAATATTGGCCACTGGTGATGATGGGGAAGGTGCAGGTGATGAGGAAGTTGATAGCTAACCTATGGACTTGTTCTAGAAGGAATGGTGGGAGTATATGGTATGGAAATTGTGACTGTGGCAAATGTGTATCTCTAACACCCCAGTTTCAGAAGATAAATAATAAACTATATTTCCAAGTGTACATTTCCTGATACAAGAGTGTACACAATAGTGTGAGTGTTGCATCTGTGCACATCAGGGTTCCCAACCATAGAACAACCGAATACTGGGCCTGATCCTGGGACAAAGGACCTGTCAATCCTAAAGGTGGTAACTGAAATTCATAAGAAATCTTAGCTCAGGCAACAGTAGTCACTTGAGAAATGCAGAAACAAAAAACAGGACTGTGTAGCACTTTAAAGACTAACAAGATGGTTTAATAGGTGATGAGTTTTCGTGGGACAGACCCACTTCCTCAGATCAAATAGTGGAAGAAAATTGTCACAACCATATATACCAAAGGATACAATTTTAAAAAATGACCACATATGAAAAGGACAAATCAAATTTCAGAACAGAAGGGGGATGGAGGGGTGGAGGGAAGGGGGGAGGTAAATGTCTGTAAGCTAATGATATTAGAGGTGATAATTGGGGAAGCTATCTTTGTAATGGGGAAGATAATTAGCATCTTTACATGCAAATTTGAATAAAGTGTCGAATTTAAGCATGTATGACAGTTCAGAGGATTCTCTTTGAAGTGAAGTCTTAAAAGGTCTTTGTCTCAATGACTTGATTACCTGCATCCTGCTTCAATGTCCTTTCTGGTTGAAATGGCAAGAAACTGTTTTTTCTTTGTGATCCTGTCTGATATCTGTTTTGTGGGCATTGATCCTTTGGCGAAGTGTCTGAGACGTTTGTCCAATGTACATAGTGGACGGACACTTTCGGCACATGATTGCATAAATTATATTTCTGGATTTCTACCACTATTGAGAAATGCAGGCACAATTCTGTAATGGAGCAACAGCGACATTTGGTGGCCACTTGTGATAATACATGGTGCAATTCTGTAATGCGGCAACAATGACACTTGGTGGCCACTTAAGAACATTGAACAGTCCATACTGCATCAGACGAATGTTCCATGTAGCCCAGTATCCTGCCTTCCAACAGTAGCAAATGCTAGTGAACAGAACAGAGAATCATCAAGTGATTCCTTTCCGGTCATCCAATTCCAGCCTATGACAAACAGAGGCTAAGGGACACCATTCCTATCCATCCTGACTAATAGCATATCAATGGACCTAACCTCCATGAATTTATCTAGTTCTTTTTGAACCCTGTTTCAGTCCTGGTCTTCACAACATTCTCTTGCAAGGAGTTTCACAGGTTGACTGTGTACTTTATGAAGAAAAAACTTCCTTTTGTTTGTTTTAAACCTGCTGTCTATTAGTTTCATTTGGTGATCCGGTCAGGGCTGTTCCCTACTCTGGCATTCTGAGTGCAGAAGGTGAGGGCCTGCAAGAGACCTAAAAAATACCTTGCCTCTATAGCTCTGGTCATCTACCAGTAGATTCTAATCAACTGGTCAGTTGTGGGGGCATGGCCAATAGATCACAAGGCAGTGTTCCCAGCCTCCCTTTGATTGCCCCTGCAACAAGGAGCTCGTATTGGCACTACAACCTCCCACAAAAATGGAACTAGCTCTGGATTCCTGCAGCATGGGGGAGAAGTCCTGCAGCTCCATGCCAGATCAGGAACTGGATTTAGTGAGGAGCCACAGGACGTCTGCCCATGCCGCAGGAAGAAAGGAAGGCAGGCACTACGGGGAAGGAAGGGAAGACAAAAAGTGTATGCTCCTCCCCTGCCCATAATAGCGTGCGCTTTCTTGTCTTCCCTTCTTTCCCTGTGCTCTCGAGGGGGTAATGGTGGTGGTGGTGGTGTTTAAGATGGCAACATAGGATCTGGAGCAGCTGGATTTTTTAAAGGAGATGCACGTGTAGTTCTTTCAGTGCTGCCCACATATCCTATCCCAGAGATCCTCATCCCTGGAGACACCCAGGTATCGGCAGAACTGCCCCTGCCCCCCTCTCCTTTGACCAGACCCCCACCAGCACCTTAGCCCCAGGCCAGACCCCCACTAGCACCCTGCTCAGACACCAACTAGCACCCTGCTCCTGCTCCCTCCCCCTGGCCAGACTCCTACCAGCACCCTGGTCCCAGGCCAGACCCCCACCTGCACCCTGCTGCTGCTCCCTGGCCAGACCCCTACAAGCATCCTGCTCCTGCCCCCCCCTCTTGTCCAGACACCTACCCCCAGCTTGTTCCTGTATCCTACTTTCCACCCAGATTCTGCATCCCCGTCCATACCTATCCCACTCACTGGCAGCTCTGTGCCACACACTGGATCCCTCATTTTGGCCCCACCTCAGAGCACAGAGGGGCACATAAAATCCACTAAACCTGGTACCCCAGAACAGTTAATCAGGCCTGAGACCTTGAACCTCAGTCCTACCTATCCTTCCCCTCCTCCCATGCCAGAGGAGTGAGGTGTCTCAGTTGGGGCCACATCAGTGAGGCTGGGGGGAGTTTGGAGGTGTTGGTTTTTTTGCATCTCACTCCCCAACTGATTTTTCTGTGGGTCGGTGGCTCCGACCCAAAACAGGTTCCCTGCCCCTCCCATAAATAAAGACAATGCCGAAACATTTTGTATTTGACATCAATTTTATATAAAATATTAAGCCTGGCCAACAAGCCCCAATTGGGACCAAGGCCACATCTGGTGGCTGCATCATAACACTCCTGCACACACACCTCACAGACCTCAACCCTGAGCCCATCATACACCTGAACCCCCTGCCCTGAGCCCCTCACATCCCCAAACTCCTGCATCCCCACATCCTCCGTCTTCTGCCAAAACACTCCTGCAAACCTGTGCCCTGAGCTCATCATATTCCCAACCCCTCCTGCCCTGAGCCCCTCATACATCCCAACCTAAACTCCTGCACCCCTCTCCCCAGCCTGGAGCCCCCTCCCTGAGCCAGCAGCACCTTCTCCACCTCCTCCTGCACCCAAATTCCCTCCCAGAGCTTGCATCTCTCATTCCTACCTGCACCCAAATCCCTCATTTCCACTCCCGAGCCCACACCTCCTGTCTCAACCCAGTGAAAGTGATTAAAGGGCTGGGGATAGCAAATGATGGAGAAAAGGGGAATGGAGAGGGTGGGGCCTCCAGGAAAGGTGGGGTCTTGGGGAATGGATGAGGTAGATCTTGGCTTATCCTGACATTTAAAAAGGTGATCTTGGGTATAAAAAGTTTGGAGACCACTGCTCTATAGGCTTCTGCTTAAAAGCTCCTCACGGTCACAGATCCCCTGGCCTTGGGAGGTAGCTGACACCACCAAGTGAAACAAAATAAACCCCTTTCTTCTTGAACCCAGGAAGAAAGCACTTGGGCTTCTTCCAGAGGGGTACCCCCAAACTCTTTTACCACAAGACAGCTTAGAAAAAAACCAACCAACTGCAGTCTCTGGTAGCCAACCTCAGTCCTAGGCATGCATCCACAGATCTCCTGTTACCTTCCAGGACACAAGAATCAAATCATCTTTAAAAAGGTGGTTTTTATTAACAAAACAAAAAGATATACTTGATCAAGCATACTTGGTTGCTAGGTGTTACAGAGCAACTAAGAAAAGAACAGACCAAAACCACAAAGAACCATGGCTCTTTGGGAGGTGGGGAGGAGTCATGGATTCACACCAAGAAGTTTAACCAAACAACAAAAAATACCCTGATCATGACTAAATACATATCCTCCCTTATTTACTCACGATTCCTTCATGGTTCAGTCCACTTCCATGCCCCTGAATTCCTTGGAAGCATGGTGGTCCTATCTAGGTTTAAATTATTCTGTCTCCCAACACACACAAAGCAGGCAAAGTATCTATATAGAATTCAAATTTCAGTATCGTATCCCACTGGTTCTTCTGGCTTTTTACCAGTAAGTCACCAGGTGCTGAGCAGCACTCCTCCTAGCCATCACAGACCCCTAGTTCCTATGTTATGGAAACAAGTACATAACTTTTCCTTATTCACCTGTTCTACACCAGTCATGATTTTTTCCCCCACCCCCTCCCCGAGGTCATGATAGCCTCCTCTTTGCTCATTTGAAAAGGCCCAGCTTTTTTAATATCTCTTGACATGGGACCCATTCCAAACCCTTAATCATTTTTGTTGCCATTTTCTGAACCTTTTCCAATGCCAATGTATCTTTTTTGAGATGAGGCAACCACATCTGTATGCAGTGTTCAAGATATGGGCATACCACAGATTTCTATAGAGGCAATAAGATAGTTCGAATTAACTTTGTAGTGTAGACATACCCACAGAGACTAACAGACGTTAGTTCGAATTAACTTTGATAGGCACTACACTAGCGCTCCGCTAGTTCGAACTTAATTCGAACTAGCGGAGCGCTTAGTTCGAACTAGGTACACCTCATTTCACGAGGACTAATGCCTAGTTCAAACTTACTAGTTCGAACTAAGGGCTGTGTAGCCTTTAGTTCGAACTAGTTGGAGGCTAGCCCTTCCCAGCTTGCCCTGCTGGCCACTCTGGCCAACACCAGGCAAACTCTACTGCCACCCTCCCAGCCCCGGAGCCCTTAAAGGGCCACAGGCTGGCTACAGTGTTTGTGCCAGTTGCAAGGCTGCCAGCACCGTGCCAGCAGACCCTGCACCTGACACCCATGAGCCAGCCACCCGATGCCCCCCAGCCCTCCCCCTCTTCCTGGGACCAGCCTGGCGGCTCCCAGGAGCCTGCCTGGGGACGCAAGAGGAGGGCGCCCGCGTGGTCTAGTGCAGAGATCGTGGACCTCATCCAGGTTTGGGGGGAAGCCTCCAATGTCCACGATCTCTGCACTAGCCACAGGAACGCGGCCGTCTACAGCCGCATGGCTGCTAGCCTGGCCGCAAGAGGCCACCACCGCAGCAGGGAGCAGGTCCGCTGCAAGATTAAGGACCTGTGGCAGTCCTACTCCCGGGCCTTCCTGCCAGGGGCTGACCCAGAGGCCTGCCCCCACTTTCTGGCTCTGGACCGCATTCTGGGGGCTCCACATGTGAGTACCATCATGCTCCCCTTATGTGTACGGGGGACTGGGGGGAGAGGGAGCCCAGGGACCGTGCGCCTGAGCCTTGCCCACCATGGAGCAGCATCTGGGTGTCATGCAGGGGCCCTGGCCTTGCAGAGGGGGGCTGGGTTTCACCCACCTGGGCCCCAGGGAGAATTGACCACTGCTCTTGTTTCACCACAGCCGCAGCACCTGGGCCTGCAGGGCGCACCACCCCGCCTGCAGCAGCCGCCCGCACCCGGGCCAGCAGGAGAGCCAGGAACCAGGCAGAGTACCAGCGGCGGCACCTCCGCTTCCTGGATCACCAGCTCCGCACCCAGGACCACTGGATCCAGGAGGACCTTCGGCTGCACCAGTGGAGCTTGGAGGCACTGGAGGAGGAGGGCCGTGCCCTCAGAGGCCACCTCCAGAGCCTCCTCGACCGGTTCCCACTTCCTCCTGCTCCCCCTGCTCCCTCCGCAGCCCCCGTCCCTCCTGCCCCAACTTCCACACCCATTCCCCCCCGAGACCCCCGCACCCGCAGTGCTGCAAGATGGGAGAGGCACGCTGACCCCCACCCCTGAGCTTTCCATTCCCTTCCTCCCTTCCCTCCCCTTCCAGCTCCCTCATCCCAGGTTTCCCCCTCCCCTCTCCCACCCTCACTCCTCCATCCCTCCACCCCACTTATGTTAAATCAAGAAACCTGTTTTGGCAAACAACATCTCTTTTTATTTGACATTAGGAAGGGTGGTTAGGAAGGGGAAGGGGGGAAGGGTGGAAGAAGACCCCAGTGCGGCATGCAGGGAGAGTTCAGTCCTCCTCCTCCTCCACCAGGAAGCTCTCCCGCAGAGCTTCCCGGATCCGGACGGCCCCCCGGTGGGCTTCCCGGACAGCGGCGGTGCAGGGCTGAGCGTAGTGGCCAGCCATGCGGTCAGCCTCAGCCATCCAGGCTGGCAGGAAAGCCTCCTCCTTTCTCTCACACAAATTGTGCAGCACAGAACATGCTGCCACTACAGGACTATTGTGCTTGGTGAGGTCCAGACGGGTGAGGAGGCATCGAAAGCGGGCTTTCAGTCGCCCAAAGGCCCCCTCCACCACGATGCGGGCCCTGGTGAGCCTGGCATTGAAGGCCTGGTGGGAGGGATTGAGGTGCCCGGTGTAGGGCTTCATCAGCCACGGCTGTAGGGGGTAGGTGGCATCCCCTACCAGGGAGACGGGCATGTCCACGTCCCTGACCCTGATGTGGCGGTTGGGGAAGAAGGTCCTGGCCTACAGCCTCTGGCACACGGAGGAGTTCTGGTACATCCGTGCGTCGTGTGCCTTGCCGGACCAGCCCACATTAATGTCCGTGAACTGTCCCCGGTGGTCACACACGGCCTGCAGGATCACGGAGAAGTACCCCTTGCGGTTGACGTACCGGGAGGCCTGGTGTTCTGGGGCACGGATAGGGATGTGTGTCCTGTCAATGGCCCCCCCGCAGTTGGGGAAGCCCAGGGCGCCAAAGCCCTGGATGACGGCGACCAGGTCGGCAAGGCGGACCACCCTGCGGAGCAGCACCCGGTTGATGGCCCTGACCACCTGCGGAGAGACACAGCAAAGCGCGAATCAGTGGGGCGCCTGGGTGGCTGGGAGTGTTCGTGCCCTGGCAGTGCCCCGTGCCTCACTCCCAGAAGCAACCCCCCCGGGCGGCGTGTAGTATGGCCGGGAGAGATCAGTGCGGGGCACTTTCGCCTCCTCCCTCCTCCCCCTTTTTTCCTGGGGCGGCCCATCCCCTCCTTGCAGCCCCCTTCTCCCCCCCCCCGGTCCAGTGGCTGATGAGTGCCGTACCTGCATGAGCACTGCTCCGACGGTGGATCTCCCCACGCCGAACTGGTTCCCGACGGATCGGTAGCTGTCCGGCGTGGAGAGCTTCCAGAGGGCGATGGCGGGCCTCATGCGAGTGTCCCTTCTGCGCAGGACAGGGGCGAGCCACTCACAGAGCTCCAGGAAGGTGTCCCTCCTCATCCTGAAATTCTGGGTCCACTGTCGGTCTTCCCAGCGCTCCAGGACGATGCGATCCCACCAGTCGCTGCTGGTGTCCAGACGCCAGATGCGGCGAGGCACGCTGGCGTCCAGGCGCCGCCACAGCTCCTCCACGGCCCCCAGGGCGGCCAGGCGGAGAGGCAGGTGGCTGACGTGCACCAGGTGGTGCCAGGCAGCCTCCAGCCATTGCTGGCAGGCTTGCAGCAGCAAGTCCAGAAAGTGCACCAGAAGGTGCAGGGCGAGCTCTGGCTCCATGTTGCCACCGGCGGCGGCGTCCCCGAAAGGAAGCACCGACACAGACGGGCACAGAAACCAACGCTTTGCTGTCCCTCGGCGAGGTCGGCAAGCAAGCGGAAAAGCTGAGAACCAGCTGTCCAGGGGGGTCCCTGTAAGCACGAGCCTCAGACAGCAGCCACACAACACAACTACTGACCTGATGCCCTGCCAGAACCAGTTTCAGCTGCCCTTAAATGCGCCCCTGTGTCCAATCAATGTGGACGCGCTAGTTCGAATTAGCAAAACGCTATTCGAGCTAGTTTTTAGTTCTAGATGCTTTAGTTCGAATTAGCTTAGTTCGAATTAACTAATTGGAACTAAGTTAGTTCGAATTAGCGCTGTAGTGTAGACATATCCTGTCTTATTCTCTATCCCTTTTTAATGATTCCTAACATTTGGTTTACTTTTTTGACTGCTGCTGCACATTGAAAGGATGTGTTCAGAGAACTATCCACAGTGATTCAAGAGCTCTCTCTTGAGTGGTGATAACTAAATGAAACCCCATAATTTCATTTTATTTTTTTCCAATGTGCATTACTTCATGCCATTTTGTTGCCCAATCAAGTAATTTTGTGAGTTCCTTAAGAACAAAGCAGACAGTGAAGAGCTTCTAAACCAGTGGTCTCCAACCTTTTTAAGCACAAGATCACTTTTTGAATTTAAGTGCAATCCAAGATTTACCTCATATATAAATACCCTTGCCCTGCTTCCTTCCTACCCCTTCTCCAAGGCCCCGCCCCTGCTCACTCCATCCTTCCTCTCTTGCCCATCCTCACTCACTTTCATCAGGCTGTGGCAGAGGGTTGGGGGTGCAGGCTCTGGTCTTGGATTAAGGGATTTGGAGTGTGAGGGGCTCTGAGCTGCTCTCAGGGCAGGCAGTTGGATGTAGGAGGGGGTTCTAGGTGGGTGTTTGGATGCAGGGGTGCTCAGAGCTAGGATAAGGGCTTGGGATGCATGAGGGGATTCATGACTGGAGTAGCAGTTTGGGATGTGGGCTCCATCTGGGCACTGCTGCTGGCTCCTGGGTGGTAGTGCAGTGGGGCTAAGGCAGACTCACCCAGGCCCTGGCCCTGAACCACTCCCTAAAGCAGCCAGCAAACTCCATCCCTGGTCCTGTTGTGCCCCCTCTCTGCTCTGTGGAGAAAGGATACAGAATGGGAGAAGGGGCATCCTGACATCAGCACCCCTCTTTTCCCTCCCCTGCCCTGCACAGAAAGCAGGAAACTCCCAAGGGGAGGGGCAGCTCCAAGGCAAAGGACAGGAGATGCACAGCTGAAGTGTAGGCATTTGATACCTCTTGGCCAAACCAGTCAGGATCAGCTGTCAGAGGCTCCAAGATCTACCAGTAGATCCCAATCTACTGGTTGGTGACCACTGTTCTAAACTATCTTGAGCAGTTTAGTATAATCTACAAATGTTGCCACATCACTGTTTACCACTTTCTCCAGATCACTTATAGTATCTGTAGTAAGATGAGGGCCTGAAGCAAAAGTCCATGTAGCACAAGCCTGAGGCTTAGCTAACAATGGACATTGCTTTATATTAGCCAAGCTAAGCTAAGCTGTGAGCAAGAGGCAGGCCTCTGCTCACAGAACTCGGCACAAACAGGGTATAGGCCCGGGTATAGACCAGTAATTGGTACTGGTCATAAGTGGAAAGCACATTCCAAAAGGATAGTACCACCACCTCATTAAGAAAGAGACACACACTCTCCACAGATACTGACCCAGGTCCAGGAAAGGGTCTACAATGACAGCATGAAGGGTAGAGATGTTCGAATCAAGCCACAAGGTGAAGGGCAATGGGTGGTATCTAAGTAGTATCAGAGGGTGACAACCTGACATGTCAGGAGTGATGTGTAACTTGTTTGTACCTGTATATAAAGTGTTGTCGTGGAGGGGCAGTCTTTGTCCAGCCTAGGGAGCAATGGGACCTCCCACTGACTGAGCTGAGTCCATTGTTATGGGTACGTAGTGGTTCAGTAGAGTCCGCCGACAACTATTACTGCACTTTGCTTAACAATAACCTGGCCAAGCACCTTCGAGCCTTATCTGATTTGTGGTCTTTCGGGGCTCTCTCAGAGCCTGCTGTGTTGACTAATTGCTCAGGTCAACACGGTGCACACGATTGAGCTCACACGCAGCCTTCTGGTGAAGAAGCAGGAGACCTATTAGGACAGCACCCAGTAAATCCTGACCTACTACAGGACTGACTGGTCCCAGGATGGATCCTTGGGGGACTCCACTAGTTACTTCTCTCCATTCTGAAAACACCATTTATTCCTACCTTTCGTTTTGAGTCTTTTAACCAATTGTCAGTCAATGAGAGGACCTTCTGTCTTATCCCATGACAACCTGAACAATTCTCTAATAGAGCAATGATAGAAATGTAGCCGTGTTAGTCTGGGGTAGTTGAAGCAAAATGCAGGACAATGTAGCACTTTAATAAACCATCTTGTTAGTCTTTAGATGATGAGTTTTCATGGGCCAGACCCACTTCCTCAGATCAAATAGTGGAAGAAAGTAGTCACAACCATATATACCAAAGGATACAATTAAAAAAAATGAACAAATATGAAAAGGACAAATCACATTGCAGAACAGGAGGGGAATGCAGGGGAGGCGGGAAGGAAGGAAGGTAAGTGTCTGTGAATTGATGATATTAGAGGTAGGGAGAGTGGGATGTTTGTGAGTTAATGGTATTAGAGGTGATAATTGAGGAAACTATCTTGGTAATGGGTGAGATAGTTCAAATGTTTGTCGAGTCCTTGTTGGAAAGTGTCGAATTTTAACATGAATGACAGTTCAGAGGATTCCCTTTCAAGTGCAGATGTAAAAGGTCTTTGTAGCAGAATGCAGGTGGTTAAGTCATTGAGAGAGTGTCCTTTCTGGTTAAAATGGCAAGAAACTGTTTTCTCTTTGTGATCTTGTCTGATATCTGTTTTGTGGGCATTAATCCCCTTTGGCGAAGTGTCTGAGATGTTTGTCCAATGTACATAGCAGACGGACACTTTCGGCACATGATAGCATAGATTATATTTCTGGATGCGCAGGAATATGTGTTCTTGATCTTATAACTCACTTGGTTAGGTCCAATAATGGTATCAGCAGAATGAATATGTGGACAAAGCTGGCAACGGGGTTTGTTGCAAGGGAAGGTACCAGGGCTGGTATTAGTGTGGTATGTCCTGTGGTGGTTGGTAAGAATCATCTTGAGGTTAGGTGGTGCTCTATTAGGAGACAGACCCATAGTCTCCTATAGACAAACAGTGACACTGGGCGGTGTCTGAGGGTAATGCACACAGCAGTTCCCTGGGGGACAAGAGTGACACTGCATGGCCACTCTCAGTGTTGCACAAAGCATTTCTATCCTCAAGGGACAGAAAGCCACGGAGACCAGTTGGGCGAATGCACAGATCAGCTCCTCCCTGGAGCAGCAGTGACAGCAGGTGGCCAGAGTGAGGAATGCACACTGTAGTTCGATAAAGGAGCAGTGTGATAACATCCGTCAGAGAAACGCACAAAGTATTTCTGCCACAGTGCTGTAGTGACACCCCGTGACCAGTGTGGGTAAAGCACAGATTGGCTGTGTCTACACTGGCAAGTTATTCTGGAAAATCAGCTGCTTTTCCAGAAAAACTTGCCAGCTGTCTACACTGGCCACTTGAATTTCCGGAAAAGCACTGACGATCTAATGTAAAATCATCAGTACTTTTCCGGAAAAACTGTGCTGCTCCCGTTTGGGCAAAAGTCTTTTTCCGGAAAACTGTTCCGGAAAAGGGCCAGTGTAGACAGCACAGTAGTGTTTGCCGCAAAAAAGCCCCGAACGTGAAAATGACGATCGGGGCTTTTTTGTGGAAAAGCGCGTCTAGATTGGCCATGGACACTTTTCCGGAAAAAGTGCTTTTCCGGAAAAGCGTCCTGCCAATCTAGATGCGCTTTTCTGGAAATACTTTTAATGGAAAACCTTTTCTGTTAAAAGCATTTCCGGAAAATCATACCAGTGTAGACGTAGCCTTTGTGTATTATCCTTCCTGGGATGGGGAGTCATTGCTGTACAAACTGAATCACAGAACCACCTGCCCTAGAGGAACTGTGACAGGCCACAGCCAATAGGGTAGCGCTAGTCCCTTCCCCATGGAGGGCCACGCTGAGGTGGTAGAGACCGAAAATCATGGCAACCGCATTTCCAATCCCCCTCCCCCGACTTCCTGATCCCTTCTGTGGCACTTCCTTAGTGAAGTGTAAATCCTGCCTCCTCCCCTCAGGGGTTCTGACTTCCAGCCTCTGTCCTGGTAAAAAGCCAGAGTCAGGCAGGTCAGGACAGCTGCTGCGGCAGGCGGTGCAATGATGCAGGCAAGCCCAATGCTCCCCCACATTGTCCTTGTACTGATTGTGGGCCTGAGACCATAGCTCCTCTTCACTTCCCTGCTGCCCTTCAACTGCCCACAGAATGTCCAAGCCAACCAAGTGGCTGTTTGGGGCCAGCCCAGCCCTCAGGGAGCAGTGACCACAATCAGTTAGGATCCAGGAGTCCCCGCCCCGGAGCAGGACAGTCTGGAGTGCTGTGCGGAGCCCTGGCCCATCCACATGTCCTGGGTGCTGCAACCCGGTGAGTGGAGACAAAGGTCGAGGGTTGCTCTCAGACCCCTGATCGTACTCTGCTGATTGTGGCCTGCTTCCGATAGAAGCTCTAGAGTTGCCTGGCCAGGGAAGCTCCCCCAGTGATATAAAAGAACACTTTAAGAAGAGATGCTCAGTCCTCGAGTCAAGTTGCACTCTGCAAAGTTACTGAATTCAGGAGGACTCCATAGCACCTGACACTTCACAGAAGACTCCCTAAGCTTACCCGGTTACACACAAAGGCCTTTTCACAGGGGCCCAACTTCTGATGGGTTTGATCCACCTCCTGGGATGCCACCTGCTTTGCTGGGATTTCACTGAGCCTACTTGCTCCACTAGCCTGGGCTGCCTCTCCTTGTTTCGCTGACTTACAAACAGCCATTCTTGCACAAAAATTTGCAGAGTGTCTATACTGCACACGCGTTCTTGTGCAAATAAATTTACAGTAAAGCGGGCTTTTTGCACAAGAGTTATTCCTCTCCCCACAAGGAATAATCCCTCTTGCGCAAGAGCTCTTGCCCAAGAAGGCAGTATGGACGGGCAACAGGGGTTTCTTGTGCAAGAAACCCCTATGGTTAAAATGGCCATCAGAGCTTTCTTACACAAGACAGCGTCCACACAGCCATGGATTATCTTGTGCAAAAGCACATCTCTTGAGCAAAAGCACGTGGTCGTGTGGACGCGCTCTTGCGCAAGTACTTTTGCGCGAGAACTCTTGCGCAAAACAGTTCTTGCGCAAAAAGCCTGCAGAGTAGACATAGCTAAAAGGTATAACAAAATGTTTTTTAAGTACATCAGAAGCAGGAAGCCTGCTAAACAGTCAGTGTGGCCCCTGGACGACCGAGATACAAAAGGAGCACTTTATCGTCTTTAAGTCATTGCATAGAAACTAAATGAATTCTTTGCTTCAGTCTTCACTGCTGAGGATGTTAGGGAGATTCCCAAACCTGAGCCGTCCTTTGTAGGTGACAAATCTGAGGAATTGTCACAGACTGAAATGTCATTA
This sequence comes from Pelodiscus sinensis, assembly GCF_049634645.1. Taxonomy (NCBI): domain Eukaryota; kingdom Metazoa; phylum Chordata; order Testudines; family Trionychidae; genus Pelodiscus; species Pelodiscus sinensis. The sequence goes on from NW_027465926.1 coordinate 70,383, forward strand.
GAGGAGGTTTAGGAACTAGTTGATAAACTTAACAGTAACAAGTCACTGGGACCAGATGGCAGTCACCCAAGAGTTCTGAAAGAACTCAAATGTGAAATTGTGGAACTATTAACGATGACTGTCTAAGGCCACACTGACTGTCTAGCCTTTAAAACAGCTTCTGTACCAAATGACTGGAAGATAGCTAATGTAACACCAATATTTAAAAAGGGCTCTAAAGGCGATCCCAGGAATGACAGACCAGTAAGTCTAATGTCAGTAGTGGGCAAATTAGTTGAAACAATAGTAAAGAATAACATTGTCAGACACATAGAAGAACATAATTTGTTGGGCAAAAGTAAACATGGTTTTCTGTAAAGGGAAATCATGTCTTACTAATCTATTAGAGTTCTTTGAAGGGGTCAACAAATATGTGTACAAGGGGGATCCAGTAGACATAGTGTACTTAATTTACGTAAGAGCCTTTGGTGAAGGATGTTGTCAAAGTCTTTCTGGAAATCTAAGTAGTCATGGGATAAGAGGGAAGATCCTTTCATGGCTTGAGAACTGTTTAAAAGACAGGAAACAAAGGGTAGGAAAAAATGGTAAACTATCAGAATGGAGAGGGGTAACTAGTGGTGTTCCCCAAGGGTTAGTCCTAGAACCAATCCTATTCAACTTATTCATAAATGATCTAGAGAAAGGGGTAAACAGTGAGGTGGCAAAATTTGCAGACTATACTATACTGCTCAAGGTAGTTAAGGCCAAAGCAGACTGTGAAGAACTTCAAAAAGATCTCACAAAACTAAGTGATTGGGCAACAAAATGGCAAATGAAATGGAATGTGGATAAATGTAAAGTAATACACATTGGAAAAAAAAAACCCCAACTATATGTACAAGATGGTGGGGGCTAATTTAACTACAATTAATCATAGAATCATAGAATACTAGGACTGCAAGGGACCTCAAGAGGTCATCGAGTCCAGTTTCCTGCCCTCATGGCAGGACCAAATACTGTCTAGACCATCCCTGATAGACATTTATCTAACCTACTCTTAAATATCTCTAGAGATGGAGATTCTACAACTTCCCTGGGCAATTTATTCCAGTGTTTGACTACCCTGACAGTTAGGAACTTTTTCCTAATGTCCAAACTAAACCTTCCTTGCTACAGTTTCAGCCCATTGCTTCTTGTTCTATCCTCAGAGGCTAAGATGAACAAGTTTACTCCCTCCTCCTCATGACACCCTTGTAGATACCTGAAAACTGCTATCATGTCCTCCCCTCAATCTTCTCTCTTCTAAACTAAACAAATCCAGTTATTTCAGTCCTCCTTCATAGGTCATGTTCTCTAGACCTTTAATCATTCTTGTTGCTCTTCTCTGGATCCTCTCCAATTTCTCTACATCCTTCTTGAAATGCAGTGCCCAGAACTGGATACAATACTCCAACTGAGGCCTAACTAGCGCAGAGCAGAGCAGAGCAGAAGAATGACTTCTCGTGTCTTGCTAACAACACACCCATTAATGCATCCCAGAATCATGTTTGCTTTTTTTGCAACAGCATCACACTGCTGACTCATATTCAGTTTGTGGTCCACTATAACCGCTAGATCCCTTTCCGCCGTACTCCTTCCTAGGCAGTTGCTTCCCATTCTGTATGTGTGAAACTGATTGTTCCTTCCTAAGTGGAGCACTTTGCATTTGTCTTTATTAAACTTCATCCTGTTTACCTCAGACCATTTCTCCGATTTGTCCAGATCATTTTGAATTATCCTCCAGATTAGTCGCAACCCCTCCCAGCTTGGTATCATCTGCACCCTTAATAAGTGTACTTTCTATACGAATATCTAAATCGTTGATGAAGATATTGAACAGAGCCGGTCCCAAAACAGACCCCTGCGGAACTCCACTTGTTATACCTTTCCAGCAGGATTGTGAACCGTTAATAACTACTCTCTGAGTATGGTAATCCAGCCAGTTATGCACCCACCTTAGAGTAGCCCCATTTAAGTTGTATTTGCCTAGTTTATTGATAAGAATATCATGCGAGACCGTATCAAATGCCTTACTAAAGTCTAGGTATACCACATCCACCTCTTCTCCCTTATCCACAAGACTCGTTATCGTATCAAAGAGTAGCCCCATCTAAGTTGTATTTGCCTAGTTTATTGATAAGAATATCATGCGAGACCGTATCAAATGCCTTACTAAAGTCTAGGTATACCACATCCACCTCTTCTCCCTTATCCACAAGACTCGTTATCGTATCAAAGAAAGCTATCAGAGTGGTTTGACATGATTTGTTCTTTACAAATCTATGCTGGCTGTTCCCTATCACCTTGCCACCTTCCAAGTGTTTACAGAGGATTTCCTTAATTACTTGCTCCATTATCTTCCCTGGTACAGAAGTTAAACTGACTAGTCTGTAGTTCCCTGGGTTGTTCTTATTTCCCTTTTTATAAATGGGCACTATATTTGCCCTTTTTCAGTCTTCTGGAATCTCTCCTGTCTCCCGTGATTTTCCAAAGAGGATAGCTAAAGGCTCAAATACCTCCTCTATCAGCTCCTTGAGTATTCTAGGATGCATTTCATCAGGCCCTGGTGACTTGTAGGTATCTAAGTTTTCTAAGTGATTTTTAACTTGCTCTTTATTTATTTTATCTTCTAAACCTACCCCCTTCTCACTAGCATTCACTATGTTAGGCATTCCTTTAGACTTCTCGGTGAAGACCCAAACAAAGAAGTCATTAAGCATCTCTGCCATTTACAAGTTTCCCGTTACTGTTTCTCCCTCCTCTTTGACCAGTGGGCCTACTCTGTCCTTGGTCTTCCTCTTGCTTCTAATGTAGTTATAAAAAGTCTTCTTGTTTTCCTTTATTCCCGTAGCTAGTTTGAGCTCATTTTGTGCCTTTGCCTTTCTAATCTTGCCCCTGCATTCCTGTGTTGTTTGCCTATATTCATCCTTTGTAATTTGTCCTACTTTCCATTTTTTATATGACTCCTTTTTTATGTTTAGATCATGCAAGATCTCGTGGTTAAGCCAAGGCGGTCTTTTGCCATATTTTCTATTTTCCGACACGGCGGAATAGCTTGTTTTTGGGCCCTTAATAATGTCCCTTTGAAAAACTGCCAACTCTCCTCAGCTGTTTTTCCCCTCAGTCTCGATTCCCATAGGACCTTACCTATCAGCTCTCTGAGCTTACCAAAATCGGCCTTCCTGAAATCCATTGTCTCTATTTTGCTGTTCTCCCTTCTACCCTTCCTTAGAATTGTGAACTCTATGATTTCATGATCACTTTCACCCAAGCTGCCTTCCACTTTCAAATTCTCAACCAGTTCCTCCCTATTTGTTAGCATCAAATCTAGAACAGCTTCCCCCCGGTGGCTTTTTCAACCTTCTGAAATAAAAAGTTGTCTCCAATGCAGTCCAAGAACTTATCGGATAGTCTGTGCCCCGCTGTGTTATTTTCCCACCATATATCTAGATAGTTGAAGTCCCCCATCACCACCAAATCTTGGGCTTTGGATGATACTGTTAGTTGTTTAAAAAAAGCCTCATCCACTTCTTCCACCTGGATAGGTGGTCTGTAGTAGACTCCTAGCATGACATCACCCTTGTTTTTAATCCCTTTTAGCCTAACCCAGAGACTCTCAACACTTCCGTCTCCTATGTCCATCTCCACCTCACTCCAAATACACTCATTTTTAATATATAAGGCAACACCTCCTCCCTTTTTCCCCTGTCTATCCTTCCTGAGCAAGCTGTACCCTTCTATACAAACATTCCAATCATGTGTATTATCCCACCAAGTTTCTGTAATGCCAACAATGTCATAATTGTACTTATTTATTAGCACTTTCAGTTCTTTTCTAATCAGGAAAGAGATCTTTGGAGTCATTGTGGATCGTTTTCTAAAGATGTCCACACTGTGTGCAGCGGCAGTCAAAAAAAGCAAACAGGATGTTAGGAATCTTTTAAAAAGGGATTGAGAATAAGATGGAGAATATCTTATTGCCCTTATATAAATCAATGGTATGCCCACATCTAGAATATTGTGTAAAGATGTGGTCTCCTCATCTCAAAAAGATATAGTGGCATTAGAAAAAGTTCAGAGAAGGGCAACTAAATTATGAGGGGTTTGGAACGGGTCCCATATGAGGAGAGATTAAAGAGACTGGGACTTTTCAGCTTGGAAAAGAGGAGACTAAGGGGGGATAGGATAGAGGTCTATAAAATCATGAGTGGTGTGGACAAAGTGAATAAGTTCTTTATTTGTTCCCATAATATAAGAACTAGGAGCCACCAAATGAAATTAAGGGGCAGCAGGTTTAAAATAAATAAAAGGAAGTTCTTCACATGGTGCTCTGTCAACCTGTGGAACTCCTTGCCTGAGGAGGTTGTGAAGGCTAGGACTATAACAGAGTTTAAAAGAGAACTAGATAAATTCATGGAGGTAAGTCCATCAATGCCTATTAGCCAGAATGGGTAAGGAATGGTGTCCCTACCCTCTGTTTGTCAGAGGGTGGAGAAGGATCGCAGGAGAGAGGTGGCTTGATCATTACCTGTTTGTTTCACTCCCTCTAGGGCAGCTGGCATTGGCCACTGTCGGCAGACAGGACACTGGGCTGGATGGACCTTTGGTCTGACCCAGTCTGGCCATTCTTAAGTTCCCTGGTCTAAGGCTCAATGTGACGTCCCGTGACTCAAAACCAGAGATGCGGAGGGTGGGACTGCAAACTACGGAGAATCTCTCTAAGTGAAGGAGGGTGCCCTGCGTGCAGCTAGTCATGGGGAGGAAGGGACAATGCCCAGCAGAAGGCACAGCTCTGCCTTCCCCAGGACCCATCCCATGGAAATCACAGGCGGCTGCTCACAAGGAGGCACCTCACTGCACAGACACAGGCTAAAGAGAATTTCACAGAAACTTGCACCAGCTCCGGCACCATCACCAGAGCACTCCTCAGCTCCATGGCCAAGTGGGACGTGTGGATGGCTCAGGCTCATTACCTGCAGAAGCTCCTCATCCAGCTGGGGCTCCACGGACCTGCAGCAGCCTCACAAGAACAGTCACTAACCCACAGAAGAACCATCGCGGACAATCATGCTACAGCCGCACCGGCCTTTCCTTCGCCTACCGCCCTCTCCAACCCTTCCACAACACGGCTATTCCAACACAAGACACGGACTGGACACCAACGGGTCAATTGGACATAGATCCCCCCCAACATGGGGACACCCATCCCATCTCATCCCACTCATCCTCCATGCACTACAGTCCAAGCCAGAGAGATGCACAAACACCACCCATCCCACTTCCTGGGGAGTGAAACACCACCAGGAGAGGCACTAGGACAGAGCATACGCAGTGTGTTGGCCATCACCAGAAAGCGAAGAGAGGGAGAGGGACAAACACAGGAGGAAGGCAGGGATAGAGCACTGCTCCTGGAGCCACATGCTAACAAGGGTCCACCATCCTGAGCAGGGAAGAGAGCAGCACTTAAAATTGTGGACCTCAGCTCCCTAGTAACCACTGATGCTAATCAGCAACCTTTGCTCTCAAACCCCACCCTAGGCACAATGGAGTCTCTAACTACAGCCAAGTGAGCTGCAGGCAGAGCCCTCACCAACCAGACACTTACCTCAGTGACAGCAGCGGCTGCTCCAAACCCAGCTGGATGGATCTTGCCTCACATCGATCATGCTCATAGACTAGCAACTCTCATTCGTATTCCATTTTATGATGGGAGCAGACTCTGACAAATGACTCCTTTCCCCTAGATACTAAACCTAGAATACAGAGGAGGGGCAGAAAGTAAGCATCTCAGATGGCACTGTCCTGTATTCTCTTTCCTCGCATTTAACACGTCTCGGGCACTGACACCACCTCCCATTACCAGAGCAGGATTACAACTAGAATTGAGCCCTTCGCACGTACATGCAATATAGTCACTTCACAAAGCAGACTATTGTCCATGCCCTCATTCAATTCCAGAGAGCCCTGTGCTGAAAGAGGTAGCGACACTGTGTGAAAAATCCTAGAGCGAGTACAGACGAACAATTAAAAAACTAATATTTTGCTCTCAGCCATTTACAAGGAAGGCACATATGAAGAATTCTTAGCTATCACCTTCGAAGGATGTCCAGGCTGCTTTGAGCCTCTTCTCCAAGCTTCTCCTCTGGCCATGGTTCCTGAATTCACTCCTCTACAAGCGCAGGAGAAATACCCCAGCATAAACTACACTACACTAAGCTCTATTGCTCAGGGATTGTTCCCTTGGTCCCAGCACCCCTTGCCCTCCTATATCAGGCCCACTACAAGAACAATATCTGAATCAACCATGACACAGCTCAACTCTTCAATGCTCTGCCTTGCACGACTGGGGTACCTGCAACATTCCCATTGGCTCCCGAGACCTCACTGGTTAGGATGCTTGACTAGAATACCAGCAAGCGTCCTATAGAAAGAGAGAGCAGAAGCAGAGGAAAGAAAAAGACAAGGACACACACAGAAACACAGAGAGAGAACGTATTGTCCTCACTTCGATAATGATCCCAACCTTGCTCTTCTCGATATCTTTCCATACATTGACAGGAGGACCCTTAGGCACTGGACTTCATCGGGGAAAAAAAAAGTTTTCATCTCACTACCCAAGGACAATTCATAGCTTCTTCTTGCATGGCTTCTTCCTGTCAATAGTGGGATGACCCCAGCCTCCCACCATTGGCAGTCCCTTCCCAATGACACTGCAGGAATACAACTACAAAAGAAACCGTAGAGCCTATTTACAAAACAGTCACACTGCAGAATCGACTATAGTACCTTCACCAGCACCCAACCCACCAATCCCAGTGCCCAAGCAGGAAGCTCTCAGACGCAGAAGAAAGCTACTGCCAGGACGGATGAAGATTTTGCTCCTTCTCCCCTATAACTCACCGCAGCCTCCCACCATCGGCCGCCCCGCTCCCGCTGCCACTGCAGGAACACGGAGACAAAGGAGGCCTTGAATCTGTATCCATGCTCTGTTGAACCGACTACTGCCCCTTCACCAGTCCCCGACCACCAGGCTCCGTGCCCCAGCAGGAAGCTCTCGCACTCAGAAGAAAGCTACTGCCAGGACGGTTGAAGATTTCAAAGAACGCATCTCTTACTCACGGAGAGACATGGGAAGGCCGAACGCTGAGGACCCTTCAGGTGTTCCGAGAATCACGTCAGGGCAGCTCAAGTCCATCTCGGACAATTCTTTCTCTGGCCACGGGCCCGCATTGATTCCCATGCAAGCGCGACAGAAAAAGCCCAGCGTGAGCTCTAACTCGCTAAGGTCCGTGGCTGCGGGAATTCTATCCCTTAGCCCTTTCTCCCACTCCCCTCTCTATCGGGCCCGCCACAAGAACACTGAGTCAGTCAGCCATGACACACCACCTCTCTCCCTTGCGCGACAGGCGTACCTGCAGAATTCCCGTTGGCTCCTGAGACCTTAACCCGTGGAGATGCTCACCTGGAATGCCTGCCAGTGTCCTGTCGAAGGACACGGCAGAAGCACGGCAAGGACAAAGACACAGACGGAAACGGACAGACAGGACGTATTGGCCAATACGAGAGAGCAACAAGAGAGAAACACATGAGAGGCAGACAGAAATCTTACCACCTTGCGTCTAAACGCCTCCATCCAAGCGTCTGCTGAGAAGGACACCGTGTTCCAGAGAAACCCGCACCCCTGACAAACGGGAGCCCTGTTTCTCCCGCGAGCACCTCGGGAACCTGCGCTCGGACTCGCTGTCTAAGCAAACGCCAATTTCCTTCCTACAATCGAGTGGGCCGAGAGAGTTCCAGACCCGACACTTATCTCCGTGACAACGATGGCTGCTCCGCTCCCAGACGGACGGTTCTCGCCTCCCTTCGAGGAAGCTCCTCAGCTCCCTCTTCTCGTTTTCGTTCCATCCCCAGGCGGCAGCACACCGGGACGGTTGACTTCTTATCGCTTGCTTCCGAACCCAGCAAAGAGGGAAAAACAAACAAACAACTTGGCGTTTCAGTCCGCAAGGACGCGGCATCGCTCCTTCTCCCCTATAACTCACCGCAGCCTCCCACCATCGGCCGCCCCACTCCCCCTGCCGCTGCAGGAACACGGAGACAAAGGAGGCCTTGAATCTGTATCCACGCTCTGTTGAACCGACTACTGCCCCTTCACCAGTCCCCGACCCACCATGCTCCGTGCCCCAGCAGGAAGCTCTCGCACTCAGAAGAAAGCTACTGCCAGGACGGTTGAAGATTTCAAAGCACGCATCTCTTACTCACGCAGAGACATTGGAAGGGCGAAAGCTGAGGACCCTTCAGGTGTCCAGAGAATCACTTCCGTGCAGCTCAAGTCCATCTCGGACGATTCCTTCTCTGGCCACGGCCCCGCATTGATTCCCCTGCAAGCGCGGCAGAAAAAGCCCAGCGTGAGCTCTCACTCGCTAAGGTCCGTGGCTGCGGGAATTCTATCCCTTAGCCCTTTCTCCCACTCCCCTCTCTATCGGGCCCGCCACAAGAACACTGAGTCAGTCAGCCATGACACACCACCTCTCTCCCTTGCGCGACAGGAGTAGCTGCAGAATTCCCGTTGGCTCCTGAGACCTTAACCCGTGGAGATGCTCACCTGGAATGCCTGCCAGTGTCCTGTCGAAGGACACGGCAGAAGCACAGCAAGGACAAAGACAAAGACGGAAACGGACAGACAGAACGTATTGGCCAATACGAGAGAGCAACAAGAGAGAAACACATGAGAGCCAGACAGAAACCTTACCACCTTGCGTCTAAACGCCTCCATCCAAGCGTCTGCTGAGAAGAACACCGTATTCCAGAGAAACCCGCACCCCTGACAAACGGGAGCCCTGTTTCTCCCGCGAGCACCTCGGGAGCCTGCGCTCGGACTCGCTGTCTAAGCAAACGCCAATTCCCTTCCTAGAACCGAGTGGGCCGAGAGAGTTCCAGACCCGACACTTATCTCCGTGACAGCGATGGCTGCTCCGCTCCCAGACGGAAGGTTCTCGCCTCCCTTCGAGAAAGCTCCTCAGCTCCCTCCTCTCGTTTTCGTTCCATCCCCAGGCGGCAGCACACCAGGACGGTTGACTTCTTATCGCTTGCTTCTGAACCCAGCAAAGAGGGAAAAACAAACAAACAACTTGGCGTTTCAGTCTGCAAGGAAGCGGCATCGCTCCTTCTCCCCTATAACTCACCGCAGCCTCCCACCATCAGCCGCCCCGCTCCCGCTGCTGCTGCAGGAACACGGAGAGAAAGGACGCCTTGAATCTGTATCCATGCTCCTTCGAACCGACTACTGCCCCTCCACCAGTCCCCGACCCAACAGGCTCCGTGCCCCAGCAGGAAGCTCTCGCACTCAGAAGAAAACTACTGCCAGGACGGTTGAAGATTTCAAAGCACGCATCTCTTACTCACGCAGAGACATGGGAAGACCGAACGCTGAGGACCCTTCAGGTGTTCCGAGAATCACGTCAGGGCAGCTCAAGTCCATCTCGGACGGTTCCTTGTCTGGCCACGGCCCCGCATTGATTCCCCTGCAAGCGCGGCAGAAAAACCCCAGCGTGAGCACTCACTCGCTAAGGTCCGTGGCTGCGGGAATTCTATCCCTTAGTCCTTTCTCCCACTCCCCTCTCTATCGGGCCCGCCACAAGAACACTGAGTCAGTCAGCCATGACACACCACCTCTCTCCGTTGCGCGACAGGCGTACCTGCTGAATTCCCGTTGGCTCCTGAGACCTTAACCCGTGGAGATGCTCACCTGGAATGCCTGCCAGTGTCCTGTCGAAGGACACGGGAGGAGCACAGCAAGGACAAAGACACAGACGGAAAGGGACAGACAGAACGTATTGGCCAATACGAGAGAGCAACAAGAGAGAAACACATGAGAGGCAGACAGAAATCTTACCAACTTGCGTCTAAACGCCTCCATCCAAGCGTCTGCTGAGAAGGACACCGTGTTCCAGAGAAACCCGCACCCCTGACAAACGGGAGCCCTGTTTCTCCCGCGAGCACCTCGGGAGCGTGCGCTCGGACTCGCTGTCTAAGCAAACGCGAATTCCCTTCCTACAATCGAGTGGGCCGAGAGAGTTCCAGACCCGACACTTATCTCCGTGACAGCGATGGCTGCTCCGCTCCCAGACGGAAGGTTCTCGCCTCCCTTCGAGGAAGCTCCTCAGCTCCCTCTTCTCGTTTTCGTTCCATCCCCAGGCGGCAGCACACCGGGACGGTTGACTTCTTATCGCTTGCTTCCGAACCCAGCAAAGAAGGAAAAACAAACAAACAACTTGGCGTTTCAGTCCGCAAGGACGCGGCATCGCTCCTTCTCCCCTATAACTCACCGCAGCCTCCCACCATCGGCCGTCCTGCTCCCGCTGCCGCTGGAGGAACACGGAGACAAAGAAGGCCTTGAATCTATATCCACGCTCTGTTGAACCGACAACTGCCCCTCCACCAGTCCCCGACCCACCAGGCTCCGTGCCCCAGCAGGAAGCTCTCGCACTCAGAAGAAAGCTACTGCCAGGACGGTTGAAGATTTCAAAGCACGCATCTCTTACTCACGCAGAGACATGGGAAGGCCGAACGCTGAGGACCCTTCAGGTGTCCCGAGAATCACGTCAGGGCAGCTCAAGTCCATCTCGGACGATTCTTTCTCTGGCCACGGCCCCGCATTGATTCCCCTGCAAGCGCGACAGAAAAAGCCCAGCGTGAGCACTCACTCGCTAAGGTCCATGGCTGCGGGAATTCTATCCCTTAGCCCTTTCTCCCACTCCCCTCTCTATCGGGCCCGCCACAAGAATACTGAGTCAGTCAGCCATGACACACCACCTCTCTCCCTTGCGCGACAGGCATACCTGCAGAATTCCCGTTGGCTCCTGAGACCTTAACCCGTGGAGATGCTCACCTGGAATGCCTGCCAGTGTCCTGTCGAAGGACACGGCAGAAGCACAGCAAGGACAAAGACAAAGACGGAAACGGACAGACAGAACGTATTGGCCAATACGAGAGAGCTATAAGAGAGAAACACATGAGAGGCAGACAGAAACCTTACCACCTTGCGTCTAAACGCCTCCATCCAAGCGTCTGCTGAGAAGAACACCGTATTCCAGAGAAACCCGCACCCCTGACAAACGGGAGCCCTGTTTCTCCCGCGAGCACCTCGGGAGCCTGCGCTCGGACTCGCTGTCTAAGCAAACGCCAATTCCCTTCCTAGAACCGAGTGGGCCGAGAGAGTTCCAGACCCGACACTTATCTCCGTGACAGCGATGGCTGCTCCGCTCCCAGACGGAAGGTTCTCGCCTCCCTTCGAGAAAGCTCCTCAGCTCCCTCCTCTCGTTTTCGTTCCATCCCCAGGCGGCAGCACACCAGGACGGTTGACTTCTTATCGCTTGCTTCTGAACCCAGCAAAGAGGGAAAAACAAACAAACAACTTGGCGTTTCAGTCTGCAAGGAAGCGGCATCGCTCCTTCTCCCCTATAACTCACCGCAGCCTCCCACCATCAGCCGCCCCGCTCCCGCTGCTGCTGCAGGAACACGGAGAGAAAGGACGCCTTGAATCTGTATCCATGCTCCTTCGAACCGACTACTGCCCCTCCACCAGTCCCCGACCCAACAGGCTCCGTGCCCCAGCAGGAAGCTCTCGCACTCAGAAGAAAACTACTGCCAGGACGGTTGAAGATTTCAAAGCACGCATCTCTTACTCACGCAGAGACATGGGAAGACCGAACGCTGAGGACCCTTCAGGTGTTCCGAGAATCACGTCAGGGCAGCTCAAGTCCATCTCGGACGGTTCCTTGTCTGGCCACGGCCCCGCATTGATTCCCCTGCAAGCGCGGCAGAAAAACCCCAGCGTGAGCACTCACTCGCTAAGGTCCGTGGCTGCGGGAATTCTATCCCTTAGTCCTTTCTCCCACTCCCCTCTCTATCGGGCCCGCCACAAGAACACTGAGTCAGTCAGCCATGACACACCACCTCTCTCCGTTGCGCGACAGGCGTACCTGCTGAATTCCCGTTGGCTCCTGAGACCTTAACCCGTGGAGATGCTCACCTGGAATGCCTGCCAGTGTCCTGTCGAAGGACACGGGAGGAGCACAGCAAGGACAAAGACACAGACGGAAAGGGACAGACAGAACGTATTGGCCAATACGAGAGAGCAACAAGAGAGAAACACATGAGAGGCAGACAGAAATCTTACCAACTTGCGTCTAAACGCCTCCATCCAAGCGTCTGCTGAGAAGGACACCGTGTTCCAGAGAAACCCGCACCCCTGACAAACGGGAGCCCTGTTTCTCCCGCGAGCACCTCGGGAGCGTGCGCTCGGACTCGCTGTCTAAGCAAACGCGAATTCCCTTCCTACAATCGAGTGGGCCGAGAGAGTTCCAGACCCGACACTTATCTCCGTGACAGCGATGGCTGCTCCGCTCCCAGACGGAAGGTTCTCGCCTCCCTTCGAGGAAGCTCCTCAGCTCCCTCTTCTCGTTTTCGTTCCATCCCCAGGCGGCAGCACACCGGGACGGTTGACTTCTTATCGCTTGCTTCCGAACCCAGCAAAGAAGGAAAAACAAACAAACAACTTGGCGTTTCAGTCCGCAAGGACGCGGCATCGCTCCTTCTCCCCTATAACTCACCGCAGCCTCCCACCATCGGCCGTCCTGCTCCCGCTGCCGCTGGAGGAACACGGAGACAAAGAAGGCCTTGAATCTATATCCACGCTCTGTTGAACCGACAACTGCCCCTCCACCAGTCCCCGACCCACCAGGCTCCGTGCCCCAGCAGGAAGCTCTCGCACTCAGAAGAAAGCTACTGCCAGGACGGTTGAAGATTTCAAAGCACGCATCTCTTACTCACGCAGAGACATGGGAAGGCCGAACGCTGAGGACCCTTCAGGTGTCCCGAGAATCACGTCAGGGCAGCTCAAGTCCATCTCGGACGATTCTTTCTCTGGCCACGGCCCCGCATTGATTCCCCTGCAAGCGCGACAGAAAAAGCCCAGCGTGAGCACTCACTCGCTAAGGTCCATGGCTGCGGGAATTCTATCCCTTAGCCCTTTCTCCCACTCCCCTCTCTATCGGGCCCGCCACAAGAATACTGAGTCAGTCAGCCATGACACACCACCTCTCTCCCTTGCGCGACAGGCATACCTCCAGAATTCCCGTTGGCTCCTGAGACCTTAACCCGTGGAGATGCTCACCTGGAATGCCTGCCAGTGTCCTGTCGAAGGACACGGCAGAAGCACAGCAAAGACAAAGACAAAGACGGAAACGGACAGACAGAACGTATTGGCCAATACGAGAGAGCTATAAGAGAGAAACACATGAGAGGCAGACAGAAACCTTACCACCTTGCGTCTAAATGCCTCCATCCAAGCGTCTGCTGAGAAGAACACCGTATTCCAGAGAAACCCGCACCCCTGACAAACGGGAGCCCTGTTTCTCCCGCGAGCACCTCGGGAGCCTGCGCTCGGACTCGCTGTCTAAGCAAACGCCAATTCCCTTCCTAGAACCGAGTGGGCCGAGAGAGTTCCAGACCCGACACTTATCTCCGTGACAGCGATGGCTGCTCCGCTCCCAGACGGAAGGTTCTCGCCTCCCTTCGAGAAAGCTCCTCAGCTCCCTCCTCTCGTTTTCGTTCCATCCCCAGGCGGCAGCACACCGGGACGGTTGACTTCTTATCGCTTGCTTCTGAACCCAGCAAAGAGGGAAAAACAAACAAACAACTTGGCGTTTCAGTCTGCAAGGAAGCGGCATCGCTCCTTCTCCCCTATAACTCACCGCAGCCTCCCACCATCAGCCGCCCCGCTCCCGCTGCTGCTGCAGGAACACGGAGAGAAAGGACGCCTTGAATCTGTATCCATGCTCCTTCGAACCGACTACTGCCCCTCCACCAGTCCCTGACCCAACAGGCTCCGTGCCCCAGCAGGAAGCTCTCGCACTCAGAAGAAAACTACTGCCAGGACGGTTGAAGATTTCAAAGCACGCATCTCTTACTCACGCAGAGACATGGGAAGACCGAACGCTGAGGACCCTTCAGGTGTTCCGAGAATCACGTCAGGGCAGCTCAAGTCCATCTCGGACGGTTCCTTGTCTGGCCACGGCCCCGCATTGATTCCCCTGCAAGCGCGGCAGAAAAACCCCAGCGTGAGCACTCACTCGCTAAGGTCCGTGGCTGCGGGAATTCTATCCCTTAGTCCTTTCTCCCACTCCCCTCTCTATCGGGCCCGCCACAAGAACACTGAGTCAGTCAGCCATGACACACCACCTCTCTCCGTTGCGCGACAGGCGTACCTGCTGAATTCCCGTTGGCTCCTGAGACCTTAACCCGTGGAGATGCTCACCTGGAATGCCTGCCAGTGTCCTGTCGAAGGACACGGCAGAAGCACGGCAAGGACAAAGACACAGACGGAAACGGACAGACAGGACGTATTGGCCAATACGAGAGAGCAACAAGAGAGAAACACATGAGAGGCAGACAGAAATCTTACCACCTTGCGTCTAAACGCCTCCATCCAAGCGTCTGCTGAGAAGGACACCGTGTTCCAGAGAAACCCGCACCCCTGACAAACGGGAGCCCTGTTTCTCCCGCGAGCACCTCGGGAACCTGCGCTCGGACTCGCTGTCTCAGCAAACGCCAATTACCTTCCTACAATCAAGTGGGCCGAGAGAGTTCCAGACCCGACACTTATCTCCGTGACAACGATGGCTGCTCCGCTCCCAGACGGACGGTTCTCGCCTCCCTTCGAGGAAGCTCCTCAGCTCCCTCTTCTCATTTTCGTTCCATCCCCAGGCGGCAGCACACCGGGACGGTTGACTTCTTATCGCTAGCTTCTGAACCCAGCAAAGAGGGAAAAACAAACAAACAACTTGGCGTTTCAGTCCGCAAGGACGCGGCATCGCTCCTTCTCCCCTATAACTCACCGCAGCCTCCCACCATCGGCCGCCCCGCTCCCCCTGCCACTGCAGGAACACGGAGACAAAGGAGGCCTTGAATCTGTATCCACGCTCTGTTGAACCGACTACTGCGACTTCACCAGTCCCCAACCCACTAGGCTCCGTGCCCCAGCAGGAAGCTCTCGCACTCAGAAGAAAGCTACTGCCAGGACGGTTGAAGATTTCAAAGCACGCATCTCTTACTCACGCAGAGACATGGGAAGGCCGAACGCTGAGGACCCTTCAGGTGTCCTGAGAATCACGTCAGGGCAGTTCAAGTCCATCTCGGACGATTCCTTCTCTGGCCACGGCCCCGTATTGATTCCCCTGCAAGCGCGGCAGAAAAAGCCCAGCGTGAGCTCTCACTCGCTAAGGTCCGTGGCTGCGGGAATTCTATCCCTTAGCCCTTTCTCCCACTCCCCTCTCTATCGGGCCCGCCACAAGAACACTGAGTCAGTCAGCCATGACACAACACCTCTCTCCCTTGCGCGACAGGCGTACCTGCAGAATTCCCGTTGGCTCCTGAGACCTTAACCCGTGGAGATGCTCACCTGGAATGCCTGCCAGTGTCCTGTCGAAGGACACGGCAGAAGCACGGCAAGGACAAAGACACAGACGGAAACGGACAGACAGAACGTATTGGCCAATACGAGAGAGCAACAAGAGAGAAACACATGAGAGGCAGACAGAAACCTTACCACCTTGCGTCTAAACGCCTCCATCCAAGCGTCTGCTGAGAAGGACACCGTATTCCAGAGAAACCCGCACCCCTGACAAACGGGAGCCCTGTTTCTCCCGCGAGCACCTCGGGAGCCTGCGCTCGGACTCGCTGTCTAAGCAAACGCCAATTCCCTTCCTACAATCGAGTGGGCCGAGAGAGTTCCAGACCCGACACTTATCTCCGTGACAACGATGGCTGCTCCGCTCCCAGACGGACGGTTCTAGCCTCCCTTCGAGGAAGCTCCTCAGCTCCCTCTTCTCGTTTTCGTTCCATCCCCAGGCGGCAGCACACCGGGACGGTTGACTTCTTATCGCTTGCTTCCGAACCCAGCAAATTGGGAAAAACAAACAAACAACTTGGCGTTTCAGTCCGCAAGGACGCGGCATCGCTCCTTCTCCCCTATAACTCACCGCAGCCTCCCACCATCGGCCGCCCCGCTTTCCCTGCCGCTGCAGGAACACGGAGACAAAGGAGGTCTTGAATCTGTATCCACGCTCTGTTGAACCGACTACTGCCCCTTCACCAGTCCCCGACCCAACAGGCTCCGTGCCCCAGCAGGAAGCTCTCGCACTCAGAAGAAAGCTACTGCCAGGACGGTTGAAGATTTCAAAGCACGCATCTGTTACTCACGCAGAGACATTGGAAGGGCGAACGCTGAGGACCCTTCAGGTGTCGAGAGAATCACATCCGTGCAGCTCAAGTCCATCTCGGACGATTCCTTCTCTGGCCACGGCCCCGCATTGATTCCCCTGCAAGCGCGGCAGAAAAAGCCCGGCGTGAGCTCTCACTCGCTAAGGTCCGTGGCTGCGGGAATTCTATCCCTTAGCCCTTTCTCCCACTCCCCTCTCTATCGGGCCCGCCACAAGAACACTGAGTCAGTCAGCCATGACACACCACCTCTCTCCCTTGCGCGACAGGCGTACCTGCAGAATTCCCGTTGGCTCCTGAGACCTTAACCCGTGGAGATGCTCACCAAGAATGCCTGCCAGTGTCCTGTCGAAGGACACGGCAGAAGCACGGCAAGGACAAAGACACAGACGGAAAGGGACAGACAGAACGTATTGGCCAATACGAGAGAGCAACAAGAGAGAAACACATGAGAGGCAGACAGAAATCTTACCAACTTGCGTCTAAACGCCTCCATCCAAGCGTCTGCTGAGAAGGACACCGTGTTCCAGAGAAACCCGCACCCCTGACAAACGGGAGCCCTGTTTCTCCCGCGAGCACCTCGGGAGCGTGCGCTCGGACTCGCTGTCTAAGCAAACGCGAATTCCCTTCCTACAATCGAGTGGGCCGAGAGAGTTCCAGACCCGACACTTATCTCCGTGACAGCGATGGCTGCTCCGCTCCCAGACGGAAGGTTCTCGCCTCCCTTCGAGGAAGCTCCTCAGCTCCCTCTTCTCGTTTTCGTTCCATCCCCAGGCGGCAGCACACCGGGACGGTTGACTTCTTATCGCTTGCTTCCGAACCCAGCAAAGAAGGAAAAACAAACAAACAACTTGGCGTTTCAGTCCGCAAGGACGCGGCATCGCTCCTTCTCCCCTATAACTCACCGCAGCCTCCCACCATCGGCCGTCCTGCTCCCGCTGCCGCTGGAGGAACACGGAGACAAAGAAGGCCTTGAATCTATATCCACGCTCTGTTGAACCGACAACTGCCCCTCCACCAGTCCCCGACCCACCAGGCTCCGTGCCCCAGCAGGAAGCTCTCGCACTCAGAAGAAAGCTACTGCCAGGACGGTTGAAGATTTCAAAGCACGCATCTCTTACTCACGCAGAGACATGGGAAGGCCGAACGCTGAGGACCCTTCAGGTGTCCCGAGAATCACGTCAGGGCAGCTCAAGTCCATCTCGGACGATTCTTTCTCTGGCCACGGCCCCGCATTGATTCCCCTGCAAGCGCGACAGAAAAAGCCCAGCGTGAGCACTCACTCGCTAAGGTCCATGGCTGCGGGAATTCTATCCCTTAGCCCTTTCTCCCACTCCCCTCTCTATCGGGCCCGCCACAAGAATACTGAGTCAGTCAGCCATGACACACCACCTCTCTCCCTTGCGCGACAGGCATACCTCCAGAATTCCCGTTGGCTCCTGAGACCTTAACCCGTGGAGATGCTCACCTGGAATGCCTGCCAGTGTCCTGTCGAAGGACACGGCAGAAGCACAGCAAGGACAAAGACAAAGACGGAAACGGACAGACAGAACGTATTGGCCAATACGAGAGAGCTATAAGAGAGAAACACATGAGAGGCAGACAGAAACCTTACCACCTTGCGTCTAAACGCCTCCATCCAAGCGTCTGCTGAGAAGAACACCGTATTCCAGAGAAACCCGCACCCCTGACAAACGGGAGCCCTGTTTCTCCCGCGAGCACCTCGGGAGCCTGCGCTCGGACTCGCTGTCTAAGCAAACGCCAATTCCCTTCCTAGAACCGAGTGGGCCGAGAGAGTTCCAGACCCGACACTTATCTCCGTGACAGCGATGGCTGCTCCGCTCCCAGACGGAAGGTTCTCGCCTCCCTTCGAGAAAGCTCCTCAGCTCCCTCCTCTCGTTTTCGTTCCATCCCCAGGCGGCAGCACACCAGGACGGTTGACTTCTTATCGCTTGCTTCTGAACCCAGCAAAGAGGGAAAAACAAACAAACAACTTGGCGTTTCAGTCTGCAAGGAAGCGGCATCGCTCCTTCTCCCCTATAACTCACCGCAGCCTCCCACCATCAGCCGCCCCGCTCCCGCTGCTGCTGCAGGAACACGGAGAGAAAGGACGCCTTGAATCTGTATCCATGCTCCTTCGAACCGACTACTGCCCCTCCACCAGTCCCCGACCCAACAGGCTCCGTGCCCCAGCAGGAAGCTCTCGCACTCAGAAGAAAACTACTGCCAGGACGGTTGAAGATTTCAAAGCACGCATCTCTTACTCACGCAGAGACATGGGAAGACCGAACGCTGAGGACCCTTCAGGTGTTCCGAGAATCACGTCAGGGCAGCTCAAGTCCATCTCGGACGGTTCCTTGTCTGGCCACGGCCCCGCATTGATTCCCCTGCAAGCGCGGCAGAAAAACCCCAGCGTGAGCACTCACTCGCTAAGGTCCGTGGCTGCGGGAATTCTATCCCTTAGTCCTTTCTCCCACTCCCCTCTCTATCGGGCCCGCCACAAGAACACTGAGTCAGTCAGCCATGACACACCACCTCTCTCCGTTGCGCGACAGGCGTACCTGCTGAATTCCCGTTGGCTCCTGAGACCTTAACCCGTGGAGATGCTCACCTGGAATGCCTGCCAGTGTCCTGTCGAAGGACACGGCAGAAGCACAGCAAGGACAAAGACAAAGACGGAAAGGGACAGACAGAACGTATTGGCCAATACGAGAGAGCAACAAGAGAGAAACACATGAGAGGCAGACAGAAATCTTACCAACTTGCGTCTAAACGCCTCCATCCAAGCGTCTGCTGAGAAGGACACCGTGTTCCAGAGAAACCCGCACCCCTGACAAACGGGAGCCCTGTTTCTCCCGCGAGCACCTCGGGAGCGTGCGCTCGGACTCGCTGTCTAAGCAAACGCGAATTCCCTTCCTACAATCGAGTGGGCCGAGAGAGTTCCAGACCCGACACTTATCTCCGTGACAGCGATGGCTGCTCCGCTCCCAGACGGAAGGTTCTCGCCTCCCTTCGAGGAAGCTCCTCAGCTCCCTCTTCTCGTTTTCGTTCCATCCCCAGGCGGCAGCACACCGGGACGGTTGACTTCTTATCGCTTGCTTCCGAACCCAGCAAAGAAGGAAAAACAAACAAACAACTTGGCGTTTCAGTCCGCAAGGACGCGGCATCGCTCCTTCTCCCCTATAACTCACCGCAGCCTCCCACCATCGGCCGTCCTGCTCCCGCTGCCGCTGGAGGAACACGGAGACAAAGAAGGCCTTGAATCTATATCCACGCTCTGTTGAACCGACAACTGCCCCTCCACCAGTCCCCGACCCACCAGGCTCCGTGCCCCAGCAGGAAGCTCTCGCACTCAGAAGAAAGCTACTGCCAGGACGGTTGAAGATTTCAAAGCACGCATCTCTTACTCACGCAGAGACATGGGAAGGCCGAACGCTGAGGACCCTTCAGGTGTCCCGAGAATCACGTCAGGGCAGCTCAAGTCCATCTCGGACGATTCTTTCTCTGGCCACGGCCCCGCATTGATTCCCCTGCAAGCGCGACAGAAAAAGCCCAGCGTGAGCACTCACTCGCTAAGGTCCATGGCTGCGGGAATTCTATCCCTTAGCCCTTTCTCCCACTCCCCTCTCTATCGGGCCCGCCACAAGAATACTGAGTCAGTCAGCCATGACACACCACCTCTCTCCCTTGCGCGACAGGCATACCTCCAGAATTCCCGTTGGCTCCTGAGACCTTAACCCGTGGAGATGCTCACCTGGAATGCCTGCCAGTGTCCTGTCGAAGGACACGGCAGAAGCACAGCAAAGACAAAGACAAAGACGGAAACGGACAGACAGAACGTATTGGCCAATACGAGAGAGCTATAAGAGAGAAACACATGAGAGGCAGACAGAAACCTTACCACCTTGCGTCTAAATGCCTCCATCCAAGCGTCTGCTGAGAAGAACACCGTATTCCAGAGAAACCCGCACCCCTGACAAACGGGAGCCCTGTTTCTCCCGCGAGCACCTCGGGAGCCTGCGCTCGGACTCGCTGTCTAAGCAAACGCCAATTCCCTTCCTAGAACCGAGTGGGCCGAGAGAGTTCCAGACCCGACACTTATCTCCGTGACAGCGATGGCTGCTCCGCTCCCAGACGGAAGGTTCTCGCCTCCCTTCGAGAAAGCTCCTCAGCTCCCTCCTCTCGTTTTCGTTCCATCCCCAGGCGGCAGCACACCGGGACGGTTGACTTCTTATCGCTTGCTTCTGAACCCAGCAAAGAGGGAAAAACAAACAAACAACTTGGCGTTTCAGTCTGCAAGGAAGCGGCATCGCTCCTTCTCCCCTATAACTCACCGCAGCCTCCCACCATCAGCCGCCCCGCTCCCGCTGCTGCTGCAGGAACACGGAGAGAAAGGACGCCTTGAATCTGTATCCATGCTCCTTCGAACCGACTACTGCCCCTCCACCAGTCCCTGACCCAACAGGCTCCGTGCCCCAGCAGGAAGCTCTCGCACTCAGAAGAAAACTACTGCCAGGACGGTTGAAGATTTCAAAGCACGCATCTCTTACTCACGCAGAGACATGGGAAGACCGAACGCTGAGGACCCTTCAGGTGTTCCGAGAATCACGTCAGGGCAGCTCAAGTCCATCTCGGACGGTTCCTTGTCTGGCCACGGCCCCGCATTGATTCCCCTGCAAGCGCGGCAGAAAAACCCCAGCGTGAGCACTCACTCGCTAAGGTCCGTGGCTGCGGGAATTCTATCCCTTAGTCCTTTCTCCCACTCCCCTCTCTATCGGGCCCGCCACAAGAACACTGAGTCAGTCAGCCATGACACACCACCTCTCTCCGTTGCGCGACAGGCGTACCTGCTGAATTCCCGTTGGCTCCTGAGACCTTAACCCGTGGAGATGCTCACCTGGAATGCCTGCCAGTGTCCTGTCGAAGGACACGGCAGAAGCACGGCAAGGACAAAGACACAGACGGAAACGGACAGACAGGACGTATTGGCCAATACGAGAGAGCAACAAGAGAGAAACACATGAGAGGCAGACAGAAATCTTACCACCTTGCGTCTAAACGCCTCCATCCAAGCGTCTGCTGAGAAGGACACCGTGTTCCAGAGAAACCCGCACCCCTGACAAACGGGAGCCCTGTTTCTCCCGCGAGCACCTCGGGAACCTGCGCTCGGACTCGCTGTCTCAGCAAACGCCAATTACCTTCCTACAATCAAGTGGGCCGAGAGAGTTCCAGACCCGACACTTATCTCCGTGACAACGATGGCTGCTCCGCTCCCAGACGGACGGTTCTCGCCTCCCTTCGAGGAAGCTCCTCAGCTCCCTCTTCTCATTTTCGTTCCATCCCCAGGCGGCAGCACACCGGGACGGTTGACTTCTTATCGCTAGCTTCTGAACCCAGCAAAGAGGGAAAAACAAACAAACAACTTGGCGTTTCAGTCCGCAAGGACGCGGCATCGCTCCTTCTCCCCTATAACTCACCGCAGCCTCCCACCATCGGCCGCCCCGCTCCCCCTGCCACTGCAGGAACACGGAGACAAAGGAGGCCTTGAATCTGTATCCACGCTCTGTTGAACCGACTACTGCGACTTCACCAGTCCCCAACCCACTAGGCTCCGTGCCCCAGCAGGAAGCTCTCGCACTCAGAAGAAAGCTACTGCCAGGACGGTTGAAGATTTCAAAGCACGCATCTCTTACTCACGCAGAGACATGGGAAGGCCGAACGCTGAGGACCCTTCAGGTGTCCTGAGAATCACGTCAGGGCAGTTCAAGTCCATCTCGGACGATTCCTTCTCTGGCCACGGCCCCGTATTGATTCCCCTGCAAGCGCGGCAGAAAAAGCCCAGCGTGAGCTCTCACTCGCTAAGGTCCGTGGCTGCGGGAATTCTATCCCTTAGCCCTTTCTCCCACTCCCCTCTCTATCGGGCCCGCCACAAGAACACTGAGTCAGTCAGCCATGACACAACACCTCTCTCCCTTGCGCGACAGGCGTACCTGCAGAATTCCCGTTGGCTCCTGAGACCTTAACCCGTGGAGATGCTCACCTGGAATGCCTGCCAGTGTCCTGTCGAAGGACACGGCAGAAGCACGGCAAGGACAAAGACACAGACGGAAACGGACAGACAGAACGTATTGGCCAATACGAGAGAGCAACAAGAGAGAAACACATGAGAGGCAGACAGAAACCTTACCACCTTGCGTCTAAACGCCTCCATCCAAGCGTCTGCTGAGAAGGACACCGTATTCCAGAGAAACCCGCACCCCTGACAAACGGGAGCCCTGTTTCTCCCGCGAGCACCTCGGGAGCCTGCGCTCGGACTCGCTGTCTAAGCAAACGCCAATTCCCTTCCTACAATCGAGTGGGCCGAGAGAGTTCCAGACCCGACACTTATCTCCGTGACAACGATGGCTGCTCCGCTCCCAGACGGACGGTTCTAGCCTCCCTTCGAGGAAGCTCCTCAGCTCCCTCTTCTCGTTTTCGTTCCATCCCCAGGCGGCAGCACACCGGGACGGTTGACTTCTTATCGCTTGCTTCCGAACCCAGCAAATTGGGAAAAACAAACAAACAACTTGGCGTTTCAGTCCGCAAGGACGCGGCATCGCTCCTTCTCCCCTATAACTCACCGCAGCCTCCCACCATCGGCCGCCCCGCTTTCCCTGCCGCTGCAGGAACACGGAGACAAAGGAGGTCTTGAATCTGTATCCACGCTCTGTTGAACCGACTACTGCCCCTTCACCAGTCCCCGACCCAACAGGCTCCGTGCCCCAGCAGGAAGCTCTCGCACTCAGAAGAAAGCTACTGCCAGGACGGTTGAAGATTTCAAAGCACGCATCTGTTACTCACGCAGAGACATTGGAAGGGCGAACGCTGAGGACCCTTCAGGTGTCGAGAGAATCACATCCGTGCAGCTCAAGTCCATCTCGGACGATTCCTTCTCTGGCCACGGCCCCGCATTGATTCCCCTGCAAGCGCGGCAGAAAAAGCCCGGCGTGAGCTCTCACTCGCTAAGGTCCGTGGCTGCGGGAATTCTATCCCTTAGCCCTTTCTCCCACTCCCCTCTCTATCGGGCCCGCCACAAGAACACTGAGTCAGTCAGCCATGACACACCACCTCTCTCCCTTGCGCGACAGGCGTACCTGCAGAATTCCCGTTGGCTCCTGAGACCTTAACCCGTGGAGATGCTCACCAAGAATGCCTGCCAGTGTCCTGTCGAAGGACACGGCAGAAGCACGGCAAGGACAAAGACACAGACGGAAAGGGACAGACAGAACGTATTGGCCAATACGAGAGAGCAACAAGAGAGAAACACATGAGAGGCAGACAGAAATCTTACCAACTTGCGTCTAAACGCCTCCATCCAAGCGTCTGCTGAGAAGGACACCGTGTTCCAGAGAAACCCGCACCCCTGACAAACGGGAGCCCTGTTTCTCCCGCGAGCACCTCGGGAGCGTGCGCTCGGACTCGCTGTCTAAGCAAACGCGAATTCCCTTCCTACAATCGAGTGGGCCGAGAGAGTTCCAGACCCGACACTTATCTCCGTGACAGCGATGGCTGCTCCGCTCCCAGACGGAAGGTTCTCGCCTCCCTTCGAGGAAGCTCCTCAGCTCCCTCTTCTCGTTTTCGTTCCATCCCCAGGCGGCAGCACACCGGGACGGTTGACTTCTTATCGCTTGCTTCCGAACCCAGCAAAGAAGGAAAAACAAACAAACAACTTGGCGTTTCAGTCCGCAAGGACGCGGCATCGCTCCTTCTCCCCTATAACTCACCGCAGCCTCCCACCATCGGCCGTCCTGCTCCCGCTGCCGCTGGAGGAACACGGAGACAAAGAAGGCCTTGAATCTATATCCACGCTCTGTTGAACCGACAACTGCCCCTCCACCAGTCCCCGACCCACCAGGCTCCGTGCCCCAGCAGGAAGCTCTCGCACTCAGAAGAAAGCTACTGCCAGGACGGTTGAAGATTTCAAAGCACGCATCTCTTACTCACGCAGAGACATGGGAAGGCCGAACGCTGAGGACCCTTCAGGTGTCCCGAGAATCACGTCAGGGCAGCTCAAGTCCATCTCGGACGATTCTTTCTCTGGCCACGGCCCCGCATTGATTCCCCTGCAAGCGCGACAGAAAAAGCCCAGCGTGAGCACTCACTCGCTAAGGTCCATGGCTGCGGGAATTCTATCCCTTAGCCCTTTCTCCCACTCCCCTCTCTATCGGGCCCGCCACAAGAATACTGAGTCAGTCAGCCATGACACACCACCTCTCTCCCTTGCGCGACAGGCATACCTCCAGAATTCCCGTTGGCTCCTGAGACCTTAACCCGTGGAGATGCTCACCTGGAATGCCTGCCAGTGTCCTGTCGAAGGACACGGCAGAAGCACAGCAAGGACAAAGACAAAGACGGAAACGGACAGACAGAACGTATTGGCCAATACGAGAGAGCTATAAGAGAGAAACACATGAGAGGCAGACAGAAACCTTACCACCTTGCGTCTAAACGCCTCCATCCAAGCGTCTGCTGAGAAGAACACCGTATTCCAGAGAAACCCGCACCCCTGACAAACGGGAGCCCTGTTTCTCCCGCGAGCACCTCGGGAGCCTGCGCTCGGACTCGCTGTCTAAGCAAACGCCAATTCCCTTCCTAGAACCGAGTGGGCCGAGAGAGTTCCAGACCCGACACTTATCTCCGTGACAGCGATGGCTGCTCCGCTCCCAGACGGAAGGTTCTCGCCTCCCTTCGAGAAAGCTCCTCAGCTCCCTCCTCTCGTTTTCGTTCCATCCCCAGGCGGCAGCACACCAGGACGGTTGACTTCTTATCGCTTGCTTCTGAACCCAGCAAAGAGGGAAAAACAAACAAACAACTTGGCGTTTCAGTCTGCAAGGAAGCGGCATCGCTCCTTCTCCCCTATAACTCACCGCAGCCTCCCACCATCAGCCGCCCCGCTCCCGCTGCTGCTGCAGGAACACGGAGAGAAAGGACGCCTTGAATCTGTATCCATGCTCCTTCGAACCGACTACTGCCCCTCCACCAGTCCCCGACCCAACAGGCTCCGTGCCCCAGCAGGAAGCTCTCGCACTCAGAAGAAAACTACTGCCAGGACGGTTGAAGATTTCAAAGCACGCATCTCTTACTCACGCAGAGACATGGGAAGACCGAACGCTGAGGACCCTTCAGGTGTTCCGAGAATCACGTCAGGGCAGCTCAAGTCCATCTCGGACGGTTCCTTGTCTGGCCACGGCCCCGCATTGATTCCCCTGCAAGCGCGGCAGAAAAACCCCAGCGTGAGCACTCACTCGCTAAGGTCCGTGGCTGCGGGAATTCTATCCCTTAGTCCTTTCTCCCACTCCCCTCTCTATCGGGCCCGCCACAAGAACACTGAGTCAGTCAGCCATGACACACCACCTCTCTCCGTTGCGCGACAGGCGTACCTGCTGAATTCCCGTTGGCTCCTGAGACCTTAACCCGTGGAGATGCTCACCTGGAATGCCTGCCAGTGTCCTGTCGAAGGACACGGGAGGAGCACAGCAAGGACAAAGACACAGACGGAAAGGGACAGACAGAACGTATTGGCCAATACGAGAGAGCAACAAGAGAGAAACACATGAGAGGCAGACAGAAATCTTACCAACTTGCGTCTAAACGCCTCCATCCAAGCGTCTGCTGAGAAGGACACCGTGTTCCAGAGAAACCCGCACCCCTGACAAACGGGAGCCCTGTTTCTCCCGCGAGCACCTCGGGAGCGTGCGCTCGGACTCGCTGTCTAAGCAAACGCGAATTCCCTTCCTACAATCGAGTGGGCCGAGAGAGTTCCAGACCCGACACTTATCTCCGTGACAGCGATGGCTGCTCCGCTCCCAGACGGAAGGTTCTCGCCTCCCTTCGAGGAAGCTCCTCAGCTCCCTCTTCTCGTTTTCGTTCCATCCCCAGGCGGCAGCACACCGGGACGGTTGACTTCTTATCGCTTGCTTCCGAACCCAGCAAAGAAGGAAAAACAAACAAACAACTTGGCGTTTCAGTCCGCAAGGACGCGGCATCGCTCCTTCTCCCCTATAACTCACCGCAGCCTCCCACCATCGGCCGTCCTGCTCCCGCTGCCGCTGGAGGAACACGGAGACAAAGAAGGCCTTGAATCTATATCCACGCTCTGTTGAACCGACAACTGCCCCTCCACCAGTCCCCGACCCACCAGGCTCCGTGCCCCAGCAGGAAGCTCTCGCACTCAGAAGAAAGCTACTGCCAGGACGGTTGAAGATTTCAAAGCACGCATCTCTTACTCACGCAGAGACATGGGAAGGCCCAACGCTGAGGACCCTTCAGGTGTCCCGAGAATCACGTCAGGGCAGCTCAAGTCCATCTCGGACGATTCTTTCTCTGGCCACGGCCCCGCATTGATTCCCCTGCAAGCGCGACAGAAAAAGCCCAGCGTGAGCACTCACTCGCTAAGGTCCATGGCTGCGGGAATTCTATCCCTTAGCCCTTTCTCCCACTCCCCTCTCTATCGGGCCCGCCACAAGAATACTGAGTCAGTCAGCCATGACACACCACCTCTCTCCCTTGCGCGACAGGCATACCTCCAGAATTCCCGTTGGCTCCTGAGACCTTAACCCGTGGAGATGCTCACCTGGAATGCCTGCCAGTGTCCTGTCGAAGGACACGGCAGAAGCACAGCAAGGACAAAGACAAAGACGGAAACGGACAGACAGAACGTATTGGCCAATACGAGAGAGCTATAAGAGAGAAACACATGAGAGGCAGACAGAAACCTTACCACCTTGCGTCTAAACGCCTCCATCCAAGCGTCTGCTGAGAAGAACACCGTATTCCAGAGAAACCCGCACCCCTGACAAACGGGAGCCCTGTTTCTCCCGCGAGCACCTCGGGAGCCTGCGCTCGGACTCGCTGTCTAAGCAAACGCCAATTCCCTTCCTAGAACCGAGTGGGCCGAGAGAGTTCCAGACCCGACACTTATCTCCGTGACAACGATGGCTGCTCCGCTCCCAGACGGACGGTTCTCGCCTCCCTTCGAGGAAGCTCCTCAGCTCCCTCTTCTCGTTTTCGTTCCATCCCCAGGCGGCAGCACACCGGGACGGTTGACTTCTTATCGCTTGCTTCCGAACCCAGCAAAGAGGGAAAAACAAACAAACAACTTGGCGTTTCAGTCCGCAAGGACGCGGCATCCTCCTTCTCCCCTATAACTCACCGCAGCCTCCCACCATCGGCCGCCCCACTCCCCCTGCCGCTGCAGGAACACGGAGACAAAGGAGGCCTTGAATCTGTATCCACACTCTGTTGAACCGACTACTGCCCCTTCACCAGTCCCCGACCCACCATGCTCCGTGCCCCAGCAGGAAGCTCTCGCACTCAGAAGAAAGCTACTGCCAGGACGGTTGAAGATTTCAAAGCACGCATCTCTTACTCACGCAGAGACATTGGAAGGGCGAACGCTGAGGACCCTTCAGGTGTCCAGAGAATCACTTCCGTGCAGCTCAAGTCCATCTCGGACGATTCCTTCTCTGGCCACGGCCCCGCATTGATTCCCCTGCAAGCGCGGCAGAAAAAGCCCAGCGTGAGCTCTCACTCGCTAAGGTCCGTGGCTGCGGGAATTCTATCCCTTAGCCCTTTCTCCCACTCCCCTCTCTATCGGGCCCGCCACAAGAACACTGAGTCAGTCAGCCATGACACAACACCTCTCTCCCTTGCGCGACAGGCGTACCTGCAGAATTCCCGTTGGCTCCTGAGACCTTAACCCGTGGAGATGCTCACCTGGAATGCCTGCCAGTGTCCTGTCGAAGGACACGGCAGAAGCACGGCAAGGACAAAGACACAGACGGAAACGGACAGACAGAACGTATTGGCCAATACGAGAGAGCAACAAGAGAGAAACACATGAGAGGCAGACAGAAACCTTACCACCTTGCGTCTAAACGCCTCCATCCAAGCGTCTGCTGAGAAGGACACCGTATTCCAGAGAAACCCGCACCCCTGACAAACGGGAGCCCTGTTTCTCCCGCGAGCACCTCGGGAGCCTGCGCTCGGACTCGCTGTCTAAGCAAACGCCAATTCCCTTCCTACAATCGAGTGGGCCGAGAGAGTTCCAGACCCGACACTTATCTCCGTGACAACGATGGCTGCTCCGCTCCCAGACGGAAGGTTCTCGCCTCCCTTCGAGGAAGCTCCTCAGCTCCCTCTTCTCGTTTTCGTTCCATCCCCAGGCGGCAGCACACCGGGACGGTTGACTTCTTATCGCTTGCTTCCGAACCCAGCAAATTGGGAAAAACAAACAAACAACTTGGCGTTTCAGTCCGCAAGGACGCGGCATCGCTCCTTCTCCCCTATAACTCACCGCAGCCTCCCACCATCGGCCGCCCCGCTTTCCCTGCCGCTGCAGGAACACGGAGACAAAGGAGGTCTTGAATCTGTATCCACGCTCTGTTGAACCGACTACTGCCCCTTCACCAGTCCCCGACCCAACAGGCTCCGTGCCCCAGCAGGAAGCTCTCGCACTCAGAAGAAAGCTACTGCCAGGACGGTTGAAGATTTCAAAGCACGCATCTGTTACTCACGCAGAGACATTGGAAGGGCGAACGCTGAGGACCCTTCAGGTGTCGAGAGAATCACTTCCGTGCAGCTCAAGTCCATCTCGGACGATTCCTTCTCTGGCCACGGCCCCGCATTGATTCCCCTGCAAGCGCGGCAGAAAAAGCCCGACGTGAGCTCTCACTCGCTAAGGTCCGTGGCTGCGGGAATTCTATCCCTTAGCCCTTTCTCCCACTCCCCTCTCTATCGGGCCCGCCACAAGAACACTGAGTCAGTCAGCCATGACACACCACCTCTCTCCCTTGCGCGACAGGCGTACCTGCAGAATTCCCGTTGGCTCCTGAGACCTTAACCCGTGGAGATGCTCACCTGGAATGCCTGCCAGTGTCCTGTCGAAGGACACGGCAGAAGCACGGCAAGGACAAAGACACAGACGGAAACGGACAGACAGAACGTATTGGCCAATACGAGAGAGCAACAAGAGAGAAACACATGAGAGGCAGACAGAAATCTTACCAACTTGCGTCTAAACGCCTCCATCCAAGCGTCTGCTGAGAAGGACACCGTGTTCCAGAGAAACCCGCACCCCTGACAAACGGGAGCCCTGTTTCTCCCGCGAGCACCTCGGGAGCCTGCGCTCGGACTCGCTGTCTAAGCAAACGCCAATTCCCTTCCTACAATCGAGTGGGCCGAGAGAGTTCCAGACCCGACACTTATCTCCGTGACAACGATGGCTGCTCCGCTCCCAGACGGACGGTTCTCGCCTCCCTTCGAGGAAGCTCCTCAGCTCCCTCTTCTCATTTTCGTTCCATCCCCAGGCGGCAGCACACCGGGACGGTTGACTTCTTATCGCTTGCTTCCGAACCCAGCAAAGAGGGAAAAACAAACAAACAACTTGGCGTTTCAGTCCGCAAGGACGCGGCATCGCTCCTTCTCCCCTATAACTCACCGCAGCCTCCCACCATCGGCCGCCCCGCTCCCCCTGCCGCTGCAGGAACACGGAGACAAAGGAGGCCTTGAATCTGTATCCACACTCTGTTGAACCGACTACTGCCCCTTCACCAGTCCCCGACCCACCATGCTCCGTGCCCCAGCAGGAAGCTCTCGCACTCAGAAGAAAGCTACTGCCAGGACGGTTGAAGATTTCAAAGCACGCATCTCTTACTCACGCAGAGACATTGGAAGGGCGAACGCTGAGGACCCTTCAGGTGTCCAGAGAATCACTTCCGTGCAGCTCAAGTCCATCTCGGACGATTCCTTCTCTGGCCACGGCCCCGCATTGATTCCCCTGCAAGCGCGGCAGAAAAAGCCCAGCGTGAGCTCTCACTCGCTAAGGTCCGTGGCTGCGGGAATTCTATCCCTTAGCCCTTTCTCCCACTCCCCTCTCTATCGGGCCCGCCACAAGAATACTGAGTCAGTCAGCCATGACACACCACCTCTCTCCCTTGCGCGACAGGCATACCTCCAGAATTCCCGTTGGCTCCTGAGACCTTAACCCGTGGAGATGCTCACCTGGAATGCCTGCCAGTGTCCTGTCGAAGGACACGGCAGAAGCACAGCAAAGACAAAGACAAAGACGGAAACGGACAGACAGAACGTATTGGCCAATACGAGAGAGCTATAAGAGAGAAACACATGAGAGGCAGACAGAAACCTTACCACCTTGCGTCTAAATGCCTCCATCCAAGCGTCTGCTGAGAAGAACACCGTATTCCAGAGAAACCCGCACCCCTGACAAACGGGAGCCCTGTTTCTCCCGCGAGCACCTCGGGAGCCTGCGCTCGGACTCGCTGTCTAAGCAAACGCCAATTCCCTTCCTAGAACCGAGTGGGCCGAGAGAGTTCCAGACCCGACACTTATCTCCGTGACAGCGATGGCTGCTCCGCTCCCAGACGGAAGGTTCTCGCCTCCCTTCGAGAAAGCTCCTCAGCTCCCTCCTCTCGTTTTCGTTCCATCCCCAGGCGGCAGCACACCGGGACGGTTGACTTCTTATCGCTTGCTTCTGAACCCAGCAAAGAGGGAAAAACAAACAAACAACTTGGCGTTTCAGTCTGCAAGGAAGCGGCATCGCTCCTTCTCCCCTATAACTCACCGCAGCCTCCCACCATCAGCCGCCCCGCTCCCGCTGCTGCTGCAGGAACACGGAGAGAAAGGACGCCTTGAATCTGTATCCATGCTCCTTCGAACCGACTACTGCCCCTCCACCAGTCCCCGACCCACCATGCTCCGTGCCCCAGCAGGAAGCTCTCGCACTCAGAAGAAAACTACTGCCAGGACGGTTGAAGATTTCAAAGCACGCATCTCTTACTCACGCAGAGACATGGGAAGACCGAACGCTGAGGACCCTTCAGGTGTTCCGAGAATCACGTCAGGGCAGCTCAAGTCCATCTCGGACGGTTCCTTGTCTGGCCACGGCCCCGCATTGATTCCCCTGCAAGCGCGGCAGAAAAACCCCAGCGTGAGCACTCACTCGCTAAGGTCCGTGGCTGCGGGAATTCTATCCCTTAGTCCTTTCTCCCACTCCCCTCTCTATCGGGCCCGCCACAAGAACACTGAGTCAGTCAGCCATGACACACCACCTCTCTCCGTTGCGCGACAGGCGTACCTGCTGAATTCCCGTTGGCTCCTGAGACCTTAACCCGTGGAGATGCTCACCTGGAATGCCTGCCAGTGTCCTGTCGAAGGACACGGCAGAAGCACGGCAAGGACAAAGACACAGACGGAAACGGACAGACAGGACGTATTGGCCAATACGAGAGAGCAACAAGAGAGAAACACATGAGAGGCAGACAGAAATCTTACCACCTTGCGTCTAAACGCCTCCATCCAAGCGTCTGCTGAGAAGGACACCGTGTTCCAGAGAAACCCGCACCCCTGACAAACGGGAGCCCTGTTTCTCCCGCGAGCACCTCGGGAACCTGCGCTCGGACTCGCTGTCTCAGCAAACGCCAATTACCTTCCTACAATCAAGTGGGCCGAGAGAGTTCCAGACCCGACACTTATCTCCGTGACAACGATGGCTGCTCCGCTCCCAGACGGACGGTTCTCGCCTCCCTTCGAGGAAGCTCCTCAGCTCCCTCTTCTCGTTTTCGTTCCATCCCCAGGCGGCAGCACACCGGGACGGTTGACTTCTTATCGCTTGCTTCCGAACCCAGCAAAGAGGGAAAAACAAACAAACAACTTGGCGTTTCAGTCCGCAAGGACGCGGCATCCTCCTTCTCCCCTATAACTCACCGCAGCCTCCCACCATCGGCCGCCCCACTCCCCCTGCCGCTGCAGGAACACGGAGACAAAGGAGGCCTTGAATCTGTATCCACGCTCTGTTGAACCGACTACTGCCCCTTCACCAGTCCCCGACCCACCATGCTCCGTGCCCCAGCAGGAAGCTCTCGCACTCAGAAGAAAGCTACTGCCAGGACGGTTGAAGATTTCAAAGCACGCATCTCTTACTCACGCAGAGACATTGGAAGGGCGAACGCTGAGGACCCTTCAGGTGTCCAGAGAATCACTTCCGTGCAGCTCAAGTCCATCTCGGACGATTCCTTCTCTGGCCACGGCCCCGCATTGATTCCCCTGCAAGCGCGGCAGAAAAAGCCCAGCGTGAGCTCTCACTCGCTAAGGTCCGTGGCTGCGGGAATTCTATCCCTTAGCCCTTTCTCCCACTCCCCTCTCTATCGGGCCCGCCACAAGAACACTGAGTCAGTCAGCCATGACACAACACCTCTCTCCCTTGCGCGACAGGCGTACCTGCAGAATTCCCGTTGGCTCCTGAGACCTTAACCCGTGGAGATGCTCACCTGGAATGCCTGCCAGTGTCCTGTCGAAGGACACGGCAGAAGCACGGCAAGGACAAAGACACAGACGGAAACGGACAGACAGAACGTATTGGCCAATACGAGAGAGCAACAAGAGAGAAACACATGAGAGGCAGACAGAAACCTTACCACCTTGCGTCTAAACGCCTCCATCCAAGCGTCTGCTGAGAAGGACACCGTATTCCAGAGAAACCCGCACCCCTGACAAACGGGAGCCCTGTTTCTCCCGCGAGCACCTCGGGAGCCTGCGCTCGGACTCGCTGTCTAAGCAAACGCCAATTCCCTTCCTACAATCGAGTGGGCCGAGAGAGTTCCAGACCCGACACTTATCTCCGTGACAACGATGGCTGCTCCGCTCCCAGACGGAAGGTTCTCGCCTCCCTTCGAGGAAGCTCCTCAGCTCCCTCTTCTCGTTTTCGTTCCATCCCCAGGCGGCAGCACACCGGGACGGTTGACTTCTTATCGCTTGCTTCCGAACCCAGCAAATTGGGAAAAACAAACAAACAACTTGGCGTTTCAGTCCGCAAGGACGCGGCATCGCTCCTTCTCCCCTATAACTCACCGCAGCCTCCCACCATCGGCCGCCCCGCTTTCCCTGCCGCTGCAGGAACACGGAGACAAAGGAGGTCTTGAATCTGTATCCACGCTCTGTTGAACCGACTACTGCCCCTTCACCAGTCCCCGACCCAACAGGCTCCGTGCCCCAGCAGGAAGCTCTCGCACTCAGAAGAAAGCTACTGCCAGGACGGTTGAAGATTTCAAAGCACGCATCTGTTACTCACGCAGAGACATTGGAAGGGCGAACGCTGAGGACCCTTCAGGTGTCGAGAGAATCACATCCGTGCAGCTCAAGTCCATCTCGGACGATTCCTTCTCTGGCCACGGCCCCGCATTGATTCCCCTGCAAGCGCGGCAGAAAAAGCCCGGCGTGAGCTCTCACTCGCTAAGGTCCGTGGCTGCGGGAATTCTATCCCTTAGCCCTTTCTCCCACTCCCCTCTCTATCGGGCCCGCCACAAGAACACTGAGTCAGTCAGCCATGACACACCACCTCTCTCCCTTGCGCGACAGGCGTACCTGCAGAATTCCCGTTGGCTCCTGAGACCTTAACCCGTGGAGATGCTCACCAAGAATGCCTGCCAGTGTCCTGTCGAAGGACACGGCAGAAGCACGGCAAGGACAAAGACACAGACGGAAAGGGACAGACAGAACGTATTGGCCAATACGAGAGAGCAACAAGAGAGAAACACATGAGAGGCAGACAGAAATCTTACCAACTTGCGTCTAAACGCCTCCATCCAAGCGTCTGCTGAGAAGGACACCGTGTTCCAGAGAAACCCGCACCCCTGACAAACGGGAGCCCTGTTTCTCCCGCGAGCACCTCGGGAGCCTGCGCTCGGACTCGCTGTCTAAGCAAACGCCAATTCCCTTCCTACAATCGAGTGGGCCGAGAGAGTTCCAGACCCGACACTTATCTCCGTGACAACGATGGCTGCTCCGCTCCCAGACGGACGGTTCTAGCCTCCCTTCGAGGAAGCTCCTCAGCTCCCTCTTCTCGTTTTCGTTCCATCCCCAGGCGGCAGCACACCGGGACGGTTGACTTCTTATCGCTTGCTTCCGAACCCAGCAAATTGGGAAAAACAAACAAACAACTTGGCGTTTCAGTCCGCAAGGACGCGGCATCGCTCCTTCTCCCCTATAACTCACCGCAGCCTCCCACCATCAGCCGCCCCGCTTTCCCTGCCGCTGCAGGAACACGGAGAGAAAGGACGCCTTGAATCTGTATCCATGCTCCTTCGAACCGACTACTGCCCCTCCACCAGTCCCCGACCCAACAGGCTCCGTGCCCCAGCAGGAAGCTCTCGCACTCAGAAGAAAACTACTGCCAGGACGGTTGAAGATTTCAAAGCACGCATCTCTTACTCACGCAGAGACATGGGAAGACCGAACGCTGAGGACCCTTCAGGTGTTCCGAGAATCACGTCAGGGCAGCTCAAGTCCATCTCGGACGGTTCCTTGTCTGGCCACGGCCCCGCATTGATTCCCCTGCAAGCGCGGCAGAAAAACCCCAGCGTGAGCACTCACTCGCTAAGGTCCGTGGCTGCGGGAATTCTATCCCTTAGTCCTTTCTCCCACTCCCCTCTCTATCGGGCCCGCCACAAGAACACTGAGTCAGTCAGCCATGACACACCACCTCTCTCCGTTGCGCGACAGGCGTACCTGCTGAATTCCCGTTGGCTCCTGAGACCTTAACCCGTGGAGATGCTCACCTGGAATGCCTGCCAGTGTCCTGTCGAAGGACACGGCAGAAGCACGGCAAGGACAAAGACACAGACGGAAACGGACAGACAGGACGTATTGGCCAATACGAGAGAGCAACAAGAGAGAAACACATGAGAGGCAGACAGAAATCTTACCACCTTGCGTCTAAACGCCTCCATCCAAGCGTCTGCTGAGAAGGACACCGTGTTCCAGAGAAACCCGCACCCCTGACAAACGGGAGCCCTGTTTCTCCCGCGAGCACCTCGGGAACCTGCGCTCGGACTCGCTGTCTCAGCAAACGCCAATTACCTTCCTACAATCAAGTGGGCCGAGAGAGTTCCAGACCCGACACTTATCTCCGTGACAACGATGGCTGCTCCGCTCCCAGACGGACGGTTCTCGCCTCCCTTCGAGGAAGCTCCTCAGCTCCCTCTTCTCATTTTCGTTCCATCCCCAGGCGGCAGCACACCGGGACGGTTGACTTCTTATCGCTAGCTTCTGAACCCAGCAAAGAGGGAAAAACAAACAAACAACTTGGCGTTTCAGTCCGCAAGGACGCGGCATCGCTCCTTCTCCCCTATAACTCACCGCAGCCTCCCACCATCGGCCGCCCCGCTCCCCCTGCCACTGCAGGAACACGGAGACAGAGGAGGCCTTGAATCTGTATCCACGCTCTGTTGAACCGACTACTGCGACTTCACCAGTCCCCAACCCACTAGGCTCCGTGCCCCAGCAGGAAGCTCTCGCACTCAGAAGAAAGCTACTGCCAGGACGGTTGAAGATTTCAAAGCACGCATCTCTTACTCACGCAGAGACATGGGAAGGCCGAACGCTGAGGACCCTTCAGGTGTCCTGAGAATCACGTCAGGGCAGTTCAAGTCCATCTCGGACGATTCCTTCTCTGGCCACGGCCCCGTATTGATTCCCCTGCAAGCGCGGCAGAAAAAGCCCAGCGTGAGCTCTCACTCGCTAAGGTCCGTGGCTGCGGGAATTCTATCCCTTAGCCCTTTCTCCCACTCCCCTCTCTATCGGGCCCGCCACAAGAACACTGAGTCAGTCAGCCATGACACAACACCTCTCTCCCTTGCGCGACAGGCGTACCTGCAGAATTCCCGTTGGCTCCTGAGACCTTAACCCGTGGAGATGCTCACCTGGAATGCCTGCCAGTGTCCTGTCGAAGGACACGGCAGAAGCACGGCAAGGACAAAGACACAGACGGAAACGGACAGACAGAACGTATTGGCCAATACGAGAGAGCAACAAGAGAGAAACACATGAGAGGCAGACAGAAACCTTACCACCTTGCGTCTAAACGCCTCCATCCAAGCGTCTGCTGAGAAGGACACCGTATTCCAGAGAAACCCGCACCCCTGACAAACGGGAGCCCTGTTTCTCCCGCGAGCACCTCGGGAGCCTGCGCTCGGACTCGCTGTCTAAGCAAACGCCAATTCCCTTCCTACAATCGAGTGGGCCGAGAGAGTTCCAGACCCGACACTTATCTCCGTGACAACGATGGCTGCTCCGCTCCCAGACGGACGGTTCTAGCCTCCCTTCGAGGAAGCTCCTCAGCTCCCTCTTCTCGTTTTCGTTCCATCCCCAGGCGGCAGCACACCGGGACGGTTGACTTCTTATCGCTTGCTTCCGAACCCAGCAAATTGGGAAAAACAAACAAACAACTTGGCGTTTCAGTCCGCAAGGACGCGGCATCGCTCCTTCTCCCCTATAACTCACCGCAGCCTCCCACCATCGGCCGCCCCGCTTTCCCTGCCGCTGCAGGAACACGGAGACAAAGGAGGTCTTGAATCTGTATCCACGCTCTGTTGAACCGACTACTGCCCCTTCACCAGTCCCCGACCCAACAGGCTCCGTGCCCCAGCAGGAAGCTCTCGCACTCAGAAGAAAGCTACTGCCAGGACGGTTGAAGATTTCAAAGCACGCATCTGTTACTCACGCAGAGACATTGGAAGGGCGAACGCTGAGGACCCTTCAGGTGTCGAGAGAATCACATCCGTGCAGCTGAAGTCCATCTCGGACGATTCCTTCTCTGGCCACGGCCCCGCATTGATTCCCCTGCAAGCGCGGCAGAAAAAGCCCGGCGTGAGCTCTCACTCGCTAAGGTCCGTGGCTGCGGGAATTCTATCCCTTAGCCCTTTCTCCCACTCCCCTCTCTATCGGGCCCGCCACAAGAACACTGAGTCAGTCAGCCATGACACACCACCTCTCTCCCTTGCGCGACAGGCGTACCTGCAGAATTCCCGTTGGCTCCTGAGACCTTAACCCGTGGAGATGCTCACCAAGAATGCCTGCCAGTGTCCTGTCGAAGGACACGGCAGAAGCACGGCAAGGACAAAGACACAGACGGAAAGGGACAGACAGAACGTATTGGCCAATACGAGAGAGCAACAAGAGAGAAACACATGAGAGGCAGACAGAAATCTTACCAACTTGCGTCTAAACGCCTCCATCCAAGCGTCTGCTGAGAAGGACACCGTGTTCCAGAGAAACCCGCACCCCTGACAAACGGGAGCCCTGTTTCTCCCGCGAGCACCTCGGGAGCCTGCGCTCGGACTCGCTGTCTAAGCAAACGCCAATTCCCTTCCTACAATCGAGTGGGCCGAGAGAGTTCCAGACCCGACACTTATCTCCGTGACAACGATGGCTGCTCCGCTCCCAGACGGACGGTTCTAGCCTCCCTTCGAGGAAGCTCCTCAGCTCCCTCTTCTCGTTTTCGTTCCATCCCCAGGCGGCAGCACACCGGGACGGTTGACTTCTTATCGCTTGCTTCCGAACCCAGCAAATTGGGAAAAACAAACAAACAACTTGGCGTTTCAGTCCGCAAGGACGCGGCATCGCTCCTTCTCCCCTATAACTCACCGCAGCCTCCCACCATCGGCCGCCCCGCTTTCCCTGCCGCTGCAGGAACACGGAGACAAAGGAGGTCTTGAATCTGTATCCACGCTCTGTTGAACCGACTACTGCCCCTTCACCAGTCCCCGACCCAACAGGCTCCGTGCCCCAGCAGGAAGCTCTCGCACTCAGAAGAAAGCTACTGCCAGGACGGTTGAAGATTTCAAAGCACGCATCTGTTACTCACGCAGAGACATTGGAAGGGCGAACGCTGAGGACCCTTCAGGTGTCGAGAGAATCACATCCGTGCAGCTGAAGTCCATCTCGGACGATTCCTTCTCTGGCCACGGCCCCGCATTGATTCCCCTGCAAGCGCGGCAGAAAAAGCCCGGCGTGAGCTCTCACTCGCTAAGGTCCGTGGCTGCGGGAATTCTATCCCTTAGCCCTTTCTCCCACTCCCCTCTCTATCGGGCCCGCCACAAGAACACTGAGTCAGTCAGCCATGACACACCACCTCTCTCCCTTGCGCGACAGGCGTACCTGCAGAATTCCCGTTGGCTCCTGAGACCTTAACCCGTGGAGATGCTCACCAAGAATGCCTGCCAGTGTCCTGTCGAAGGACACGGCAGAAGCACGGCAAGGACAAAGACACAGACGGAAAGGGACAGACAGAACGTATTGGCCAATACGAGAGAGCAACAAGAGAGAAACACATGAGAGGCAGACAGAAATCTTACCAACTTGCGTCTAAACGCCTCCATCCAAGCGTCTGCTGAGAAGGACACCGTGTTCCAGAGAAACCCGCACCCCTGACAAACGGGAGCCCTGTTTCTCCCGCGAGCACCTCGGGAGCGTGCGCTCGGACTCGCTGTCTAAGCAAACGCGAATTCCCTTCCTACAATCGAGTGGGCCGAGAGAGTTCCAGACCCGACACTTATCTCCGTGACAGCGATGGCTGCTCCGCTCCCAGACGGAAGGTTCTCGCCTCCCTTCGAGGAAGCTCCTCAGCTCCCTCTTCTCGTTTTCGTTCCATCCCCAGGCGGCAGCACACCGGGACGGTTGACTTCTTATCGCTTGCTTCCGAACCCAGCAAAGAAGGAAAAACAAACAAACAACTTGGCGTTTCAGTCCGCAAGGACGCGGCATCGCTCCTTCTCCCCTATAACTCACCGCAGCCTCCCACCATCGGCCGTCCTGCTCCCGCTGCCGCTGGAGGAACACGGAGACAAAGGAGGCCTTGAATCTGTATCCACGCTCTGTTGAACCGACAACTGCCCCTCCACCAGTCCCCGACCCACCAGGCTCCGTGCCCCAGCAGGAAGCTCTCGCACTCAGAAGAAAGCTACTGCCAGGACGGTTGAAGATTTCAAAGCACGCATCTCTTACTCACGCAGAGACATTGGAAGGGCGAACGCTGAGGACCCTTCAGGTGTCCAGAGAATCACTTCCGTGCAGCTCAAGTCCATCTCGGACGATTCCTTCTCTGGCCACGGCCCCGCATTGATTCCCCTGCAAGCGCGGCAGAAAAAGCCCAGCGTGAGCTCTCACTCGCTAAGGTCCGTGGCTGCGGGAATTCTATCCCTTAGCCCTTTCTCCCACTCCCCTCTCTATCGGGCCCGCCACAAGAACACTGAGTCAGTCAGCCATGACACACCACCTCTCTCCCTTGCGCGACAGGAGTAGCTGCAGAATTCCCGTTGGCTCCTGAGACCTTAACCCGTGGAGATGCTCACCTGGAATGCCTGCCAGTGTCCTGTCGAAGGACATGGCAGAAGCACGGCAAGGACAAAGACACAGACGGAAAGGGACAGACAGAACGTATTGGCCAATACGAGAGAGCAACAAGAGAGAAACACATGAGAGGCAGACAGAAATCTTACCAACTTGCGTCTAAACGCCTCCATCCAAGCGTCTGCTGAGAAGGACACCGTGTTCCAGAGAAACCCGCACCCCTGACAAACGGGAGCCCTGTTTCTCCCGCGAGCACCTCGGGAGCCTGCGCTCGGACTCGCTGTCTAAGCAAACGCGAATTCCCTTCCTACAATCGAGTGGGCCGAGAGAGTTCCAGACCCGACACTTATCTCCGTGACAGCGATGGCTGCTCCGCTCCCAGACGGAAGGTTCTCGCCTCCCTTCGAGGAAGCTCCTCAGCTCCCTCTTCTCGTTTTCGTTCCATCCCCAGGCGGCAGCACACCGGGACGGTTGACTTCTTATCGCTTGCTTCCGAACCCAGCAAAGAAGGAAAAACAAACAAACAACTTGGCGTTTCAGTCCGCAAGGACGCGGCATCGCTCCTTCTCCCCTATAACTCACCGCAGCCTCCCACCATCGGCCGTCCTGCTCCCGCTGCCGCTGGAGGAACACGGAGACAAAGGAGGCCTTGAATCTATATCCACGCTCTGTTGAACCGACTACTGCCCCTCCACCAGTCCCCGACCGAACAGGCTCCGTGCCCCAGCAGGAAGCTCTCGCACTCAGAAGAAAGCTACTGCCAGGACGGTTGAAGATTTCAAAGCACGCATCTCTTACTCACGCAGAGACATGGGAAGGCCCAACGCTGAGGACCCTTCAGGTGTCCCGAGAATCACGTCAGGGCAGCTCAAGTCCATCTCGGACGATTCTTTCTCTGGCCACGGCCCCGCATTGATTCCCCTGCAAGCGCGACAGAAAAAGCCCAGCGTGAGCACTCACTCGCTAAGGTCCATGGCTGCGGGAATTCTATCCCTTAGCCCTTTCTCCCACTCCCCTCTCTATCGGGCCCGCCACAAGAATACTGAGTCAGTCAGCCATGACACACCACCTCTCTCCCTTGCGCGACAGGCATACCTGCAGAATTCCCGTTGGCTCCTGAGACCTTAACCCGTGGAGATGCTCACCTGGAATGCCTGCCAGTGTCCTGTCGAAGGACACGGCAGAAGCACAGCAAGGACAAAGACAAAGACGGAAACGGACAGACAGAACGTATTGGCCAATACGAGAGAGCTATAAGAGAGAAACACATGAGAGGCAGACAGAAACCTTACCACCTTGCGTCTAAACGCCTCCATCCAAGCGTCTGCTGAGAAGAACACCGTATTCCAGAGAAACCCGCACCCCTGACAAACGGGAGCCCTGTTTCTCCCGCGAGCACCTCGGGAGCCTGCGCTCGGACTCGCTGTCTAAGCAAACGCCAATTCCCTTCCTAGAACCGAGTGGGCCGAGAGAGTTCCAGACCCGACACTTATCTCCGTGACAGCGATGGCTGCTCCGCTCCCAGACGGAAGGTTCTCGCCTCCCTTCGAGAAAGCTCCTCAGCTCCCTCCTCTCGTTTTCGTTCCATCCCCAGGCGGCAGCACACCAGGACGGTTGACTTCTTATCGCTTGCTTCTGAACCCAGCAAAGAGGGAAAAACAAACAAACAACTTGGCGTTTCAGTCTGCAAGGAAGCGGCATCGCTCCTTCTCCCCTATAACTCACCGCAGCCTCCCACCATCAGCCGCCCCGCTCCCGCTGCTGCTGCAGGAACACGGAGAGAAAGGACGCCTTGAATCTGTATCCATGCTCCTTCGAACCGACTACTGCCCCTCCACCAGTCCCCGACCCACCATGCTCCGTGCCCCAGCAGGAAGCTCTCGCACTCAGAAGAAAACTACTGCCAGGACGGTTGAAGATTTCAAAGCACGCATCTCTTACTCACGCAGAGACATGGGAAGACCGAACGCTGAGGACCCTTCAGGTGTTCCGAGAATCACGTCAGGGCAGCTCAAGTCCATCTCGGACGGTTCCTTGTCTGGCCACGGCCCCGCATTGATTCCCCTGCAAGCGCGGCAGAAAAACCCCAGCGTGAGCACTCACTCGCTAAGGTCCGTGGCTGCGGGAATTCTATCCCTTAGTCCTTTCTCCCACTCCCCTCTCTATCGGGCCCGCCACAAGAACACTGAGTCAGTCAGCCATGACACACCACCTCTCTCCGTTGCGCGACAGGCGTACCTGCTGAATTCCCGTTGGCTCCTGAGACCTTAACCCGTGGAGATGCTCACCTGGAATGCCTGCCAGTGTCCTGTCGAAGGACACGGCAGAAGCACGGCAAGGACAAAGACACAGACGGAAACGGACAGACAGGACGTATTGGCCAATACGAGAGAGCAACAAGAGAGAAACACATGAGAGGCAGACAGAAATCTTACCACCTTGCGTCTAAACGCCTCCATCCAAGCGTCTGCTGAGAAGGACACCGTGTTCCAGAGAAACCCGCACCCCTGACAAACGGGAGCCCTGTTTCTCCCGCGAGCACCTCGGGAGCGTGCGCTCGGACTCGCTGTCTAAGCAAACGCGAATTCCCTTCCTACAATCGAGTGGGCCGAGAGAGTTCCAGACCCGACACTCATCTCCGTGACAACGATGGCTGCTCCGCTCCCAGACGGACGGTTCTCGCCTCCCTTCGAGCAAGCTCCTCAGCTCCCTCCTCTCGTTTTCGTTCCATCCCCAGGCGGCAGCACACCGGGACGGTTGACTTTTAATCGCTTGCTTCCGAACCCAGCAAAGAGGGAAAAACAAACAAACAACTTGGCGTTTCAGTCCGCAAGGACGCGGCATCGCTCCTTCTCCCCTATAACTCACCGCAGCCTCCCACCATCGGCCGCCCCACTCCCCCTGCCGCTGCAGGAACACGGAGACAAAGGAGGCCTTGAATCTGTATCCACACTCTGTTGAACCGACTACTGCCCCTTCACCAGTCCCCGACCCACCATGCTCCGTGCCCCAGCAGGAAGCTCTCGCACTCAGAAGAAAGCTACTGCCAGGACGGTTGAAGATTTCAAAGCACGCAT
The DNA here is from genome assembly GCF_049634645.1 of Pelodiscus sinensis. Lineage (NCBI taxonomy): Eukaryota > Metazoa > Chordata > Testudines > Trionychidae > Pelodiscus > Pelodiscus sinensis. The sequence continues at coordinate 112,940 of NW_027465926.1, forward strand.
CTCTTACTCACGCAGAGACATTGGAAGGGCGAACGCTGAGGACCCTTCAGGTGTCCAGAGAATCACTTCCGTGCAGCTCAAGTCCATCTCGGACGATTCCTTCTCTGGCCACGGCCCCGCATTGATTCCCCTGCAAGCGCGGCAGAAAAAGCCCAGCGTGAGCTCTCACTCGCTAAGGTCCGTGGCTGCGGGAATTCTATCCCTTAGCCCTTTCTCCCACTCCCCTCTCTATCGGGCCCGCCACAAGAACACTGAGTCAGTCAGCCATGACACACCACCTCTCTCCCTTGCGCGACAGGAGTAGCTGCAGAATTCCCGTTGGCTCCTGAGACCTTAACCCGTGGAGATGCTCACCTGGAATGCCTGCCAGTGTCCTGTCGAAGGACATGGCAGAAGCACGGCAAGGACAAAGACACAGACGGAAAGGGACAGACAGAACGTATTGGCCAATACGAGAGAGCAACAAGAGAGAAACACATGAGAGGCAGACAGAAATCTTACCAACTTGCGTCTAAACGCCTCCATCCAAGCGTCTGCTGAGAAGGACACCGTGTTCCAGAGAAACCCGCACCCCTGACAAACGGGAGCCCTGTTTCTCCCGCGAGCACCTCGGGAGCCTGCGCTCGGACTCGCTGTCTAAGCAAACGCGAATTCCCTTCCTACAATCGAGTGGGCCGAGAGAGTTCCAGACCCGACACTTATCTCCGTGACAGCGATGGCTGCTCCGCTCCCAGACGGAAGGTTCTCGCCTCCCTTCGAGGAAGCTCCTCAGCTCCCTCTTCTCGTTTTCGTTCCATCCCCAGGCGGCAGCACACCGGGACGGTTGACTTCTTATCGCTTGCTTCCGAACCCAGCAAAGAAGGAAAAACAAACAAACAACTTGGCGTTTCAGTCCGCAAGGACGCGGCATCGCTCCTTCTCCCCTATAACTCACCGCAGCCTCCCACCATCGGCCGTCCTGCTCCCGCTGCCGCTGGAGGAACACGGAGACAAAGGAGGCCTTGAATCTATATCCACGCTCTGTTGAACCGACTACTGCCCCTCCACCAGTCCCCGACCGAACAGGCTCCGTGCCCCAGCAGGAAGCTCTCGCACTCAGAAGAAAGCTACTGCCAGGACGGTTGAAGATTTCAAAGCACGCATCTCTTACTCACGCAGAGACATGGGAAGGCCCAACGCTGAGGACCCTTCAGGTGTCCCGAGAATCACGTCAGGGCAGCTCAAGTCCATCTCGGACGATTCTTTCTCTGGCCACGGCCCCGCATTGATTCCCCTGCAAGCGCGACAGAAAAAGCCCAGCGTGAGCACTCACTCGCTAAGGTCCATGGCTGCGGGAATTCTATCCCTTAGCCCTTTCTCCCACTCCCCTCTCTATCGGGCCCGCCACAAGAATACTGAGTCAGTCAGCCATGACACACCACCTCTCTCCCTTGCGCGACAGGCATACCTGCAGAATTCCCGTTGGCTCCTGAGACCTTAACCCGTGGAGATGCTCACCTGGAATGCCTGCCAGTGTCCTGTCGAAGGACACGGCAGAAGCACAGCAAGGACAAAGACAAAGACGGAAACGGACAGACAGAACGTATTGGCCAATACGAGAGAGCTATAAGAGAGAAACACATGAGAGGCAGACAGAAACCTTACCACCTTGCGTCTAAACGCCTCCATCCAAGCGTCTGCTGAGAAGAACACCGTATTCCAGAGAAACCCGCACCCCTGACAAACGGGAGCCCTGTTTCTCCCGCGAGCACCTCGGGAGCCTGCGCTCGGACTCGCTGTCTAAGCAAACGCCAATTCCCTTCCTAGAACCGAGTGGGCCGAGAGAGTTCCAGACCCGACACTTATCTCCGTGACAGCGATGGCTGCTCCGCTCCCAGACGGAAGGTTCTCGCCTCTCTTCGAGAAAGCTCCTCAGCTCCCTCCTCTCGTTTTCGTTCCATCCCCAGGCGGCAGCACACCAGGACGGTTGACTTCTTATCGCTTGCTTCTGAACCCAGCAAAGAGGGAAAAACAAACAAACAACTTGGCGTTTCAGTCTGCAAGGAAGCGGCATCGCTCCTTCTCCCCTATAACTCACCGCAGCCTCCCACCATCAGCCGCCCCGCTCCCGCTGCTGCTGCAGGAACACGGAGAGAAAGGACGCCTTGAATCTGTATCCATGCTCCTTCGAACCGACTACTGCCCCTCCACCAGTCCCCGACCCACCATGCTCCGTGCCCCAGCAGGAAGCTCTCGCACTCAGAAGAAAACTACTGCCAGGACGGTTGAAGATTTCAAAGCACGCATCTCTTACTCACGCAGAGACATGGGAAGACCGAACGCTGAGGACCCTTCAGGTGTTCCGAGAATCACGTCAGGGCAGCTCAAGTCCATCTCGGACGGTTCCTTGTCTGGCCACGGCCCCGCATTGATTCCCCTGCAAGCGCGGCAGAAAAACCCCAGCGTGAGCACTCACTCGCTAAGGTCCGTGGCTGCGGGAATTCTATCCCTTAGTCCTTTCTCCCACTCCCCTCTCTATCGGGCCCGCCACAAGAACACTGAGTCAGTCAGCCATGACACACCACCTCTCTCCGTTGCGCGACAGGCGTACCTGCTGAATTCCCGTTGGCTCCTGAGACCTTAACCCGTGGAGATGCTCACCTGGAATGCCTGCCAGTGTCCTGTCGAAGGACACGGCAGAAGCACGGCAAGGACAAAGACACAGACGGAAACGGACAGACAGGACGTATTGGCCAATACGAGAGAGCAACAAGAGAGAAACACATGAGAGGCAGACAGAAATCTTACCACCTTGTGTCTAAACGCCTCCATCCAAGCGTCTGCTGAGAAGGACACCGTGTTCCAGAGAAACCCGCACCCCTGACAAACGGGAGCCCTGTTTCTCCCGCGAGCACCTCGGGAGCGTGCGCTCGGACTCGCTGTCTAAGCAAACGCGAATTCCCTTCCTACAATCGAGTGGGCCGAGAGAGTTCCAGACCCGACACTCATCTCCGTGACAACGATGGCTGCTCCGCTCCCAGACGGACGGTTCTCGCCTCCCTTCGAGCAAGCTCCTCAGCTCCCTCCTCTCGTTTTCGTTCCATCCCCAGGCGGCAGCACACCGGGACGGTTGACTTTTAATCGCTTGCTTCCGAACCCAGCAAAGAGGGAAAAACAAACAAACAACTTGGCGTTTCAGTCTGCAAGGACGCGGCATCGCTCCTTCTCCTCTATAACTCACCGCAGCCTCCCACCATCGGCCGTCCCGCTCCCACTGCCGCTGCAGGAACACGGAGAGAAAGGAGGCCTTGAATCTGTATCTACGCTCTGTTGAACCGACTACTGCCCCTTCACCAGTCCCCGATCCACTAGGCTCCGTGCCCCAGCAGGAAGCTCTCGCACTCAGAAGAAAGCTACTGCCAGGACGCTTGAAGATTTCAAAGCACGCATCAATTACTCACACAGATCCATGGCAAGGCAGAACGGTGAGGACCCTTCAGGTGTCCCGAGAATCACGTCAGGGCAGCTCAAGTCCATCTCGGACGATTCCTTCTCTGGCCACGGCCCCGCATTGATTCCCCTGCAAGCGCGGCAGAAAAAGCTCAGCGTGAGCTCTAACTTGCTAAGGTCCGAGGCTGCGGGAATTCTATCCCTTAGCCCTTTCCCCCACTCCTCTCTCTATCGGGCCCGCCACAAGAACACTGAGTCAGTCAGCCATGACACACTACCTCTCTCCCTTGCGCGACAGGCGTACCTGCAGAATTCCCGTTGGCTCCTGAGACCTTAACCTGTGGAGATGCTCACCTGGAATGCCTGCCAGTGTCCTGTCGAAGGACACGGCAGAAGCACGGAAAGGACAATGACACAGACGGAAACGGACGGACAGAACGTATTGGCCAATACGAGAGAGCAACAAGAGAGAAACACATGAGAGGCAGACAGAAACCTTACCATCTTGTGTCTAAACGCCTCCATCCAAGCGTCTGCTGAGAAGAACACCGTGTTCCAGAGAAACCCGCACCCCTGACAAACGGGAGCCCTGTTTCTCCCGTGAGCACCTCGGGAGCCTGCGCTCGGACTCGCTGTCTAAGCAAACGCCAATTCCCTTCCTAGAACTAAGTGGGCCAAGAGAGTTCCAGACCCGACACTTATCTCCGTGACAGCGATGGCTGCTCCGCTCCCAGACGGACGGTTCTCGCCTCCCTTCGAGGAAGCTCCTCAGCTCCCTCTTCTCGTTTTCGTTCCATCCCCAGGTGGCAGCACACCGGGACGGCTGACTTCTTATCGCTTGCTTCCGAACCCAGCAAAGAAGGAAAAACAAACAAACAACTTGGCGTTTCAGTCCGCAAGGACGCGGCATCGCTCCTTCTCCCCTATAACTCACCGCAGCCTCCCACCATCGGCCGCCCTGCTCCCACTGCCGCTGCAGGAACACGGAGACAAAGGAGGCCTTGAATCTATATCCACGCTCTGTTGAACCGACTACTGCCCCTCCACCAGTCCCCGACCCACCAGGCTCCGTGCCCCAGCAGGAAGCTCTCGCACTCAGAAGAAAGCTACTGCCAGGACGGTTGAAGATTTCAAAGCACGCATCTCTTACTCACGCAGAGACATGGGAAGGCCGAACGCTGAGGACCCTTCAGGTGTCCCGAGAATCACGTCAGGGTAGCTCAAGTCCATCTCCGACGATTCTTTCTCTGGCCACGGCCCCGCATTGATTCCCCTGCAAGCGCGACAGAAAAAGCCCAGCGTGAGCTCTAACTCGCTAAGGTCCGAGGCTGCGGGAATTCTATGCCTTAGTCCTTTCTCCCACTCCCCTCTCTATCGGGCCCGCCACAAGAACACTGAGTCAGTCAGCCATGACACACCACCTCTCTCCCTTGCGCGACAGGCGTACCTGCAGAATTTCCGTTGGCTCCTGAGACCTTAACCCGTGGAGATGCTCACCTGGAATGCCTGCCAGTGTCCTGTCGAAGGACACGGCAGAAGCACGGCAAGGACAAAGACACAGACGGAAAGGGACAGACAGAACGTATTGGCCAATACGAGAGAGCAACAAGAGAGAAACACATGAGAGGCAGACAGAAATCTTACCAACTTGCGTCTAAACACCTCCATCCAAGCGTCTACTGAGAAGGACACCGTGTTCCAGAGAAACCCGCACCCCTGACAAACGGGAGCCCTGTTTCTCCCGCGAGCACCTCGGGAACCTGCGCTCGGACTCGCTGTCTCAGCAAACGCCAATTACCTTCCTACAATCAAGTGGGCCGAGAGAGTTCCAGACCCGACACTTATCTCCGTGACAACGATGGCTGCACCGCTCCCAGACGGACGGTTCTCGCCTCCCTTCGAGGAAGCTCCTCAGCTCCCTCTTCTCATTTTCGTTCCATCCCCAGGCGGCAGCACACCGGGACGGTTGACTTCTTATCGCTAGCTTCTGAACCCAGCAAATTGGGAAAAACAAACAAACAACTTGGCGTTTCAGTCCGCAAGGACGCGGCATCGCTCCTTCTCCCCTATAACTCACCGCAGCCTCCCACCGTCGGCCGCCCCGCTCCCCCTGCCACTGCAGGAACACGGAGACAAAGGAGGCCTTGAATCTGTATCCACGCTCTGTTGAACCGACTACTGCCCCTTCACCAGTCCCCGACCCACTAGGCTCCGTGCCCCAGCAGGAAGCTCTCGCACTCAGAAGAAAGCTACTGCCAGGACGGTTGAAGATTTCAAAGCACGCATCTCTTACTCACGCAGAGACATGGGAAGGCCGAACGCTGAGGACCCTTCAGGTGTCCTGAGAATCACGTCAGGGCAGCTCAAGTCCATCTCGGACGATTCCTTCTCTGGCCACGGCCCCGTATTGATTCCCCTGCAAGCGCGGCAGAAAAAGCCCAGCGTGAGCTCTCACTCGCTAAGGTCCGTGGCTGCGGGAATTCTATCCCTTAGCCCTTTCTCCCACTCCCCTCTCTATCGGGCCCGCCACAAGAACACTGAGTCAGTCAGCCATGACACAACACCTCTCTCCCTTGCGAGACAGGCGTACCTGCAGAATTCCCGTTGGCTCCTGAGACCTTAACCCGTGGAGATGCTCACCTGGAATGCCTGCCAGTGTCCTGTCGAAGGACACGGCAGAAGCACGGCAAGGACAAAGACACAGACGGAAACGGACAGACAGAACGTATTGGCCAATACGAGAGAGCAACAAGAGAGAAACACATGAGAGGCAGACAGAAACCTTACCACCTTGCGTCTAAACGCCTCCATCCAAGCGTCTGCTGAGAAGGACACCGTATTCCAGAGAAACCCGCACCCCTGACAAACGGGAGCCCTGTTTCTCCCGCGAGCAGCTCGGGAGCCTGCGCTCGGACTCGCTGTCTAAGCAAACGCCAATTCCCTTCCTACAATCGAGTGGGCCGAGAGAGTTCCAGACCCGACACTTATCTCCGTGACAACGATGGCTGCTCCGCTCCCAGACGGACGGTTCTAGCCTCCCTTCGAGGAAGCTCCTCAGCTCCCTCTTCTCGTTTTCGTTCCATCCCCAGGCGGCAGCACACCGGGACGGTTGACTTCTTATCGCTTGCTTCCGAACCCAGCAAATTGGGAAAAACAAACAAACAACTTGGCGTTTCAGTCCGCAAGGACGCGGCATCGCTCCTTCTCCCCTATAACTCACCGCAGCCTCCCACCATCGGCCGCCCCGCTTTCCCTGCCGCTGCAGGAACACGGAGACAAAGGAGGTCTTGAATCTGTATCCACGCTCTGTTGAACCGACTACTGCCCCTTCACCAGTCCCCGACCCAACAGGCTCCGTGCCCCAGCAGGAAGCTCTCGCACTCAGAAGAAAGCTACTGCCAGGACGGTTGAAGATTTCAAAGCACGCATCTCTTACTCACGCAGAGACATTGGAAGGGCGAACGCTGAGGACCCTTCAGGTGTCCAGAGAATCACTTCCGTGCAGCTCAAGTCCATCTCGGACGATTCCTTCTCTGGCCACGGCCCCGCATTGATTCCCCTGCAAGCGCGGCAGAAAAAGCCCGGCGTGAGCTCTCACTCGCTAAGGTCCGTGGCTGCGGGAATTCTATCCCTTAGCCCTTTCTCCCACTCCCCTCTCTATCGGGCCCGCCACAAGAACACTGAGTCAGTCAGCCATGACACACCACCTCTCTCCCTTGCGCGACAGGCGTACCTGCAGAATTCCCGTTGGCTCCTGAGACCTTAACCCGTGGAGATGCTCACCTGGAATGCCTGCCAGTGTCCTGTCGAAGGACACGGCAGAAGCACGGCAAGGACAAAGACACAGACGGAAAGGGACAGACAGAACGTATTGGCCAATACGAGAGAGCAACAAGAGAGAAACACATGAGAGGCAGACAGAAATCTTACCAACTTGCGTCTAAACGCCTCCATCCAAGCGTCTGCTGAGAAGGACACCGTGTTCCAGAGAAACCCGCACCCCTGACAAACGGGAGCCCTGTTTCTCCCGCGAGCACCTCGGGAGCCTGCGCTCGGACTCGCTGTCTAAGCAAACGCCAATTCCCTTCCTACAATCGAGTGGGCCGAGAGAGTTCCAGACCCGACACTTATCTCCGTGACAGCGATGGCTGCTCCGCTCCCAGACGGAAGGTTCTCGCCTCCCTTCGAGGAAGCTCCTCAGCTCCCTCTTCTCGTTTTCGTTCCATCCCCAGGCGGCAGCACACCGGGACGGTTGACTTCTTATCGCTTGCTTCCGAACCCAGCAAAGAAGGAAAAACAAACAAACAACTTGGCGTTTCAGTCCGCAAGGACGCGGCATCGCTCCTTCTCCCCTATAACTCACCGCAGCCTCCCACCATCGGCCGTCCTGCTCCCACTGCCGCTGCAGGAACACGGAGACAAAGGAGGCCTTGAATCTATATCCACGCTCTGTTGAACCGACTACTGCCCCTCCACCAGTCCCCGACCCAACAGGCTCCGTGCCCCAGCAGGAAGCTCTCGCACTCAGAAGAAAGCTACTGCCAGGACGGTTGAAGATTTCAAAGCACGCATCTCTTACTCACGCAGAGACATGGGAAGGCCGAACGCTGAGGACCCTTCAGGTGTCCCGAGAATCACGTCAGGGCAGCTCAAGTCCATCTCGGACGATTCTTTCTCTGGCCACGGCCCCGCATTGATTCCCCTGCAAGCGCGACAGAAAAAGCCCAGCGTGAGCACTCACTCGCTAAGGTCCATGGCTGCGGGAATTCTATCCCTTAGCCCTTTCTCCCACTCCCCTCTCTATCGGGCCCGCCACAAGAATACTGAGTCAGTCAGCCAGGACACACCACCTCTCTCCCTTGCGCGACAGGCATACCTCCAGAATTCCCGTTGGCTCCTGAGACCTTAACCCGTGGAGATGCTCACCTGGAATGCCTGCCAGTGTCCTGTCGTAGGACACGGCAGAAGCACAGCAAGGACAAAGACAAAGACGGAAACGGACAGACAGAACGTATTGGCCAATACGAGAGAGCTATAAGAGAGAAACACATGAGAGGCAGACAGAAACCTTACCACCTTGCGTCTAAACGCCTCCATCCAAGCGTCTGCTGAGAAGAACACCGTATTCCAGAGAAACCCGCACCCCTGACAAACGGGAGCCCTGTTTCTCCCGCGAGCACCTCGGGAGCCTGCGCTCGGACTCGCTGTCTAAGCAAACGCCAATTCCCTTCCTAGAACCGAGTGGGCCGAGAGAGTTCCAGACCCGACACTTATCTCCGTGACAGCGATGGCTGCTCCGCTCCCAGACGGAAGGTTCTCGCCTCCCTTCGAGAAATCTCCTCAGCTCCCTCCTCTCGTTTTCTTTCCATCCCCAGGCGGCAGCACACCAGGACGGTTGACTTCTTATCGCTTGCTTCTGAACCCAGCAAAGAGGGAAAAACAAACAAACAACTTGGCGTTTCAGTCTGCAAGGAAGCGGCATCACTCCTTCTCCCCTATAACTCACCGCAGCCTCCCACCATCAGCCGCCCCGCTCCCGCTGCTGCTGCAGGAACACGGAGAGAAAGGACGCCTTGAATCTGTATCCATGCTCCTTCGAACCGACTACTGCCCCTCCACCAGTCCCCGACCCAACAAGCTCCGTGCCCCAGCAGGAAGCTCTCGCACTCAGAAGAAAACTACTGCCAGGACGGTTGAAGATTTCAAAGCACGCATCTCTTACTCACGCAGAGACATGGGAAGACCGAACGCTGAGGACCCTTCAGGTGTTCCGAGAATCACGTCAGGGCAGCTCAAGTCCATCTCGGAAGGTTCCTTGTCTGGCCACGGCCCCGCATTGATTCCCCTGCAAGCGCGGCAGAAAAACCCCAGCGTGAGCACTCACTCGCTAAGGTCCGTGGCTGCGGGAATTCTATCCCTTAGTCCTTTCTCCCACTCCCCTCTCTATCGGGCCCGCCACAAGAACACTGAGTCAGTCAGCCATGACACACCACCTCTCTCCGTTGCGCGACAGGCGTACCTGCTGAATTCCCGTTGGCTCCTGAGACCTTAACCCGTGGAGATGCTCACCTGGAATGCCTGCCAGTGTCCTGTCGAAGGACACGGGAGGAGCACGGCAAGGACAAAGACACAGACGGAAAGGGACAGACAGAACGTATTGGCCAATACGAGAGAGCAACAAGAGAGAAACACATGAGAGGCAGACAGAAATCTTACCAACTTGCGTCTAAACGCCTCCATCCAAGCGTCTGCTGAGAAGAACACCGTGTTCCAGAGAAACCCGCACCCCTGACAAACGGGAGCCCTGTTTCTCCCGCGAGCACCTCGGGAACCTGCGCTCGGACTCGCTGTCTCAGCAAACGCCAATTACCTTCCTACAATCAAGTGGGCCGAGAGAGTTCCAGACCCGACACTTATCTCCGTGACAGCGATGGCTGCTCCGCTCCCAGACGGAAGGTTCTCGCCTCCCTTCGAGGAAGCTCCTCAGCTCCCTCTTCTCGTTTTCGTTCCATCCCCAGGCGGCAGCACACCGGGACGGTTGACTTCTTATCGCTTGCTTCCGAACCCAGCAAAGAAGGAAAAACAAACAAACAACTTGGCGTTTCAGTCCGCAAGGACGCGGCATCGCTCCTTCTCCCCTATAACTCACCGCAGCCTCCCACCATCGGCCGTCCTGCTCCCGCTGCCGCTGGAGGAACACGGAGACAAAGGAGGCCTTGAATCTATATCCACGCTCTGTTGAACCGACTACTGCCCCTCCACCAGTCCCCGACCCAACAAGCTCCGTGCCCCAGCAGGAAGCTCTCGCACTCAGAAGAAAACTACTGCCAGGACGGTTGAAGATTTCAAAGCACGCATCTCTTACTCACGCAGAGACATGGGAAGACCGAACGCTGAGGACCCTTCAGGTGTTCCGAGAATCACGTCAGGGCAGCTCAAGTCCATCTCGGAAGGTTCCTTGTCTGGCCACGGCCCCGCATTGATTCCCCTGCAAGCGCGGCAGAAAAACCCCAGCGTGAGCACTCACTCGCTAAGGTCCGTGGCTGCGGGAATTCTATCCCTTAGTCCTTTCTCCCACTCCCCTCTCTATCGGGCCCGCCACAAGAACACTGAGTCAGTCAGCCATGACACACCACCTCTCTCCGTTGCGCGACAGGCGTACCTGCTGAATTCCCGTTGGCTCCTGAGACCTTAACCCGTGGAGATGCTCACCTGGAATGCCTGCCAGTGTCCTGTCGAAGGACACGGGAGGAGCACGGCAAGGACAAAGACACAGACGGAAAGGGACAGACAGAACGTATTGGCCAATACGAGAGAGCAACAAGAGAGAAACACATGAGAGGCAGACAGAAATCTTACCAACTTGCGTCTAAACGCCTCCATCCAAGCGTCTGCTGAGAAGAACACCGTGTTCCAGAGAAACCCGCACCCCTGACAAACGGGAGCCCTGTTTCTCCCGCGAGCACCTCGGGAACCTGCGCTCGGACTCGCTGTCTCAGCAAACGCCAATTACCTTCCTACAATCAAGTGGGCCGAGAGAGTTCCAGACCCGACACTTATCTCCGTGACAGCGATGGCTGCTCCGCTCCCAGACGGAAGGTTCTCGCCTCCCTTCGAGGAAGCTCCTCAGCTCCCTCTTCTCGTTTTCGTTCCATCCCCAGGCGGCAGCACACCGGGACGGTTGACTTCTTATCGCTTGCTTCCGAACCCAGCAAAGAAGGAAAAACAAACAAACAACTTGGCGTTTCAGTCCGCAAGGACGCGGCATCGCTCCTTCTCCCCTATAACTCACCGCAGCCTCCCACCATCGGCCGTCCTGCTCCCGCTGCCGCTGGAGGAACACGGAGACAAAGGAGGCCTTGAATCTATATCCACGCTCTGTTGAACCGACTACTGCCCCTCCACCAGTCCCCGACCCAACAGGCTCCGTGCCCCAGCAGGAAGCTCTCGCACTCAGAAGAAAGCTACTGCCAGGACGGTTGAAGATTTCAAAGCACGCATCTCTTACTCACGCAGAGACATGGGAAGGCCCAACGCTGAGGACCCTTCAGGTGTCCCGAGAATCACGTCAGGGCAGCTCAAGTCCATCTCGGACGATTCTTTCTCTGGCCACGGCCCCGCATTGATTCCCCTGCAAGCGCGACAGAAAAAGCCCAGCGTGAGCACTCACTCGCTAAGGTCCATGGCTGCGGGAATTCTATCCCTTAGCCCTTTCTCCCACTCCCCTCTCTATCGGGCCCGCCACAAGAATACTGAGTCAGTCAGCCATGACACACCACCTCTCTCCCTTGCGCGACAGGCATACCTGCAGAATTCCCGTTGGCTCCTGAGACCTTAACCCGTGGAGATGCTCACCTGGAATGCCTGCCAGTGTCCTGTCGAAGGACACGGCAGAAGCACAGCAAGGACAAAGACAAAGACGGAAACGGACAGACAGAACGTATTGGCCAATACGAGAGAGCTATAAGAGAGAAACACATGAGAGGCAGACAGAAACCTTACCACCTTGCGTCTAAACGCCTCCATCCAAGCGTCTGCTGAGAAGAACACCGTATTCCAGAGAAACCCGCACCCCTGACAAACGGGAGCCCTGTTTCTCCCGCGAGCACCTCGGGAGCCTGCGCTCGGACTCGCTGTCTAAGCAAACGCCAATTCCCTTCCTAGAACCGAGTGGGCCGAGAGAGTTCCAGACCCGACACTTATCTCCGTGACAGCGATGGCTGCTCCGCTCCCAGACGGAAGGTTCTCGCCTCCCTTCGAGAAAGCTCCTCAGCTCCCTCCTCTCGTTTTCGTTCCATCCCCAGGCGGCAGCACACCAGGACGGTTGACTTCTTATCGCTTGCTTCTGAACCCAGCAAAGAGGGAAAAACAAACAAACAACTTGGCGTTTCAGTCTGCAAGGAAGCGGCATCGCTCCTTCTCCCCTATAACTCACCGCAGCCTCCCACCATCAGCCGCCCCGCTCCCGCTGCTGCTGCAGGAACACGGAGAGAAAGGACGCCTTGAATCTGTATCCATGCTCCTTCGAACCGACTACTGCCCCTCCACCAGTCCCCGACCCACCATGCTCCGTGCCCCAGCAGGAAGCTCTCGCACTCAGAAGAAAACTACTGCCAGGACGGTTGAAGATTTCAAAGCACGCATCTCTTACTCACGCAGAGACATGGGAAGACCGAACGCTGAGGACCCTTCAGGTGTTCCGAGAATCACGTCAGGGCAGCTCAAGTCCATCTCGGACGGTTCCTTGTCTGGCCACGGCCCCGCATTGATTCCCCTGCAAGCGCGGCAGAAAAACCCCAGCGTGAGCACTCACTCGCTAAGGTCCGTGGCTGCGGGAATTCTATCCCTTAGTCCTTTCTCCCACTCCCCTCTCTATCGGGCCCGCCACAAGAACACTGAGTCAGTCAGCCATGACACACCACCTCTCTCCGTTGCGCGACAGGCGTACCTGCTGAATTCCCGTTGGCTCCTGAGACCTTAACCCGTGGAGATGCTCACCTGGAATGCCTGCCAGTGTCCTGTCGAAGGACACGGCAGAAGCACGGCAAGGACAAAGACACAGACGGAAACGGACAGACAGGACGTATTGGCCAATACGAGAGAGCAACAAGAGAGAAACACATGAGAGGCAGACAGAAATCTTACCACCTTGCGTCTAAACGCCTCCATCCAAGCGTCTGCTGAGAAGGACACCGTGTTCCAGAGAAACCCGCACCCCTGACAAACGGAAGCCCTGTTTCTCCCGCGAGCACCTCGGGAGCGTGCGCTCGGACTCGCTGTCTAAGCAAACGCGAATTCCCTTCCTACAATCGAGTGGGCCGAGAGAGTTCCAGACCCGACACTCATCTCCGTGACAACGATGGCTGCTCCGCTCCCAGACGGACGGTTCTCGCCTCCCTTCGAGCAAGCTCCTCAGCTCCCTCCTCTCGTTTTCGTTCCATCCCCAGGCGGCAGCACACCGGGACGGTTGACTTTTAATCGCTTGCTTCCGAACCCAGCAAAGAGGGAAAAACAAACAAACAACTTGGCGTTTCAGTCTGCAAGGACGCGGCATCGCTCCTTCTCCTCTATAACTCACCGCAGCCTCCCACCATCGGCCGTCCCGCTCCCACTGCCGCTGCAGGAACACGGAGAGAAAGGAGGCCTTGAATCTGTATCTACGCTCTGTTGAACCGACTACTGCCCCTTCACCAGTCCCCGATCCACTAGGCTCCGTGCCCCAGCAGGAAGCTCTCGCACTCAGAAGAAAGCTACTGCCAGGACGCTTGAAGATTTCAAAGCACGCATCAATTACTCACACAGATCCATGGCAAGGCAGAACGGTGAGGACCCTTCAGGTGTCCCGAGAATCACGTCAGGGCAGCTCAAGTCCATCTCGGACGATTCCTTCTCTGGCCACGGCCCCGCATTGATTCCCCTGCAAGCGCGGCAGAAAAAGCTCAGCGTGAGCTCTAACTTGCTAAGGTCCGAGGCTGCGGGAATTCTATCCCTTAGCCCTTTCCCCCACTCCTCTCTCTATCGGGCCCGCCACAAGAACACTGAGTCAGTCAGCCATGACACACTACCTCTCTCCCTTGCGCGACAGGCGTACCTGCAGAATTCCCGTTGGCTCCTGAGACCTTAACCTGTGGAGATGCTCACCTGGAATGCCTGCCAGTGTCCTGTCGAAGGACACGGCAGAAGCACGGCAAGGACAATGACACAGACGGAAACGGACGGACAGAACGTATTGGCCAATACGAGAGAGCAACAAGAGAGAAACACATGAGAGGCAGACAGAAACCTTACCATCTTGTGTCTAAACGCCTCCATCCAAGCGTCTGCTGAGAAGAACACCGTGTTCCAGAGAAACCCGCACCCCTGACAAACGGGAGCCCTGTTTCTCCCGCGAGCACCTCGGGAGCCTGCGCTCGGACTCGCTGTCTAAGCAAACGCCAATTCCCTTCCTAGAACTAAGTGGGCCAAGAGAGTTCCAGACCCGACACTTATCTCCGTGACAGCGATGGCTGCTCCGCTCCCAGACGGACGGTTCTCGCCTCCCTTCGAGGAAGCTCCTGAGCTCCCTCTTCTCGTTTTCGTTCCATCCCCAGGTGGCAGCACACCGGGACGGTTGACTTCTTATCGCTTGCTTCCGAACCCAGCAAAGAAGGAAAAACAAACAAACAACTTGGCGTTTCAGTCCGCAAGGACGCGGCATCGCTCCTTCTCCCCTATAACTCACCGCAGCCTCCCACCATCGGCCGCCCTGCTCCCACTGCCGCTGCAGGAACACGGAGACAAAGGAGGCCTTGAATCTATATCCACGCTCTGTTGAACCGACTACTGCCCCTCCACCAGTCCCCGACCCACCAGGCTCCGTGCCCCAGCAGGAAGCTCTCGCACTCAGAAGAAAGCTACTGCCAGGACGGTTGAAGATTTCAAAGCACGCATCTCTTACTCACGCAGAGACATGGGAAGGCCGAACGCTGAGGACCCTTCAGGTGTCCCGAGAATCACGTCAGGGCAGCTCAAGTCCATCTCCGACGATTCTTTCTCTGGCCACGGCCCCGCATTGATTCCCCTGCAAGCGCGACAGAAAAAGCCCAGCGTGAGCTCTAACTCGCTAAGGTCCGAGGCTGCGGGAATTCTATGCCTTAGTCCTTTCTCCCACTCCCCTCTCTATCGGGCCCGCCACAAGAACACTGAGTCAGTCAGCCATGACACACCACCTCTCTCCCTTGCGCGACAGGCGTACCTGCAGAATTCCCGTTGGCTCCTGAGACCTTAACCCGTGGAGATGCTCACCTGGAATGCCTGCCAGTGTCCTGTCGAAGGACACGGCAGAAGCACGGCAAGGACAAAGACACAGACGGAAAGGGACAGACAGAACGTATTGGCCAATACGAGAGAGCAACAAGAGAGAAACACATGAGAGGCAGAGAGAAATCTTACCAACTTGCGTCTAAACACCTCCATCCAAGCGTCTACTGAGAAGGACACCGTGTTCCAGAGAAACCCGCACCCCTGACAAACGGGAGCCCTGTTTCTCCCGCGAGCACCTCGGGAACCTGCGCTCGGACTCGCTGTCTCAGCAAACGCCAATTACCTTCCTACAATCAAGTGGGCCGAGAGAGTTCCAGACCCGACACTTATCTCCGTGACAACGATGGCTGCACCGCTCCCAGACGGACGGTTCTCGCCTCCCTTCGAGGAAGCTCCTCAGCTCCCTCTTCTCATTTTCGTTCCATCCCCAGGCGGCAGCACACCGGGACGGTTGACTTCTTATCGCTAGCTTCTGAACCCAGCAAATTGGGAAAAACAAACAAACAACTTGGCGTTTCAGTCCGCAAGGACGCGGCATCGCTCCTTCTCCCCTATAACTCACCGCAGCCTCCCACCATCGGCCGCCCCGCTCCCCCTGCCACTGCAGGAACACGGAGACAAAGGAGGCCTTGAATCTGTATCCACGCTCTGTTGAACCGACTACTGCCCCTTCACCAGTCCCCGACCCACTAGGCTCCGTGCCCCAGCAGGAAGCTCTCGCACTCAGAAGAAAGCTACTGCCAGGACGGTTGAAGATTTCAAAGCACGCATCTCTTACTCACGCAGAGACATGGGAAGGCCGAACGCTGAGGACCCTTCAGGTGTCCTGAGAATCACGTCAGGGCAGCTCAAGTCCATCTCGGACGATTCCTTCTCTGGCCACGGCCCCGTATTGATTCCCCTGCAAGCGCGGCAGAAAAAGCCCAGCGTGAGCTCTCACTCGCTAAGGTCCGTGGCTGCGGGAATTCTATCCCTTAGCCCTTTCTCCCACTCCCCTCTCTATCGGGCCCGCCACAAGAACACTGAGTCAGTCAGCCATGACACAACACCTCTCTCCCTTGCGCGACAGGCGTACCTGCAGAATTCCCGTTGGCTCCTGAGACCTTAACCCGTGGAGATGCTCACCTGGAATGCCTGCCAGTGTCCTGTCGAAGGACACGGCAGAAGCACGGCAAGGACAAAGACACAGACGGAAACGGACAGACAGAACGTATTGGCCAATACGAGAGAGCAACAAGAGAGAAACACATGAGAGGCAGACAGAAACCTTACCACCTTGCGTCTAAACGCCTCCATCCAAGCGTCTGCTGAGAAGGACACCGTATTCCAGAGAAACCCGCACCCCTGACAAACGGGAGCCCTGTTTCTCCCGCGAGCACCTCGGGAGCCTGCGCTCGGACTCGCTGTCTAAGCAAACGCCAATTCCCTTCCTACAATCGAGTGGGCCGAGAGAGTTCCAGACCCGACACTTATCTCCGTGACAACGATGGCTGCTCCGCTCCCAGACGGACGGTTCTAGCCTCCCTTCGAGGAAGCTCCTCAGCTCCCTCTTCTCGTTTTCGTTCCATCCCCAGGCGGCAGCACACCGGGACGGTTGACTTCTTATCGCTTGCTTCCGAACCCAGCAAATTGGGAAAAACAAACAAACAACTTGGCGTTTCAGTCCGCAAGGACGCGGCATCGCTCCTTCTCCCCTATAACTCACCGCAGCCTCCCACCATCGGCCGCCCCGCTTTCCCTGCCGCTGCAGGAACACGGAGACAAAGGAGGTCTTGA
Organism: Pelodiscus sinensis; assembly: GCF_049634645.1. Lineage (NCBI taxonomy): Eukaryota > Metazoa > Chordata > Testudines > Trionychidae > Pelodiscus > Pelodiscus sinensis. The sequence continues at coordinate 129,947 of NW_027465926.1, forward strand.
ATCTGTATCCACGCTCTGTTGAACCGACTACTGCCCCTTCACCAGTCCCCGACCCAACAGGCTCCGTGCCCCAGCAGGAAGCTCTCGCACTCAGAAGAAAGCTACTGCCAGGACGGTTGAAGATTTCAAAGCACGCATCTGTTACTCACGCAGAGACATTGGAAGGGCGAACGCTGAGGACCCTTCAGGTGTCGAGAGAATCACTTCCGTGCAGCTCAAGTCCATCTCGGACGATTCCTTCTCTGGCCACGGCCCCGCATTGATTCCCCTGCAAGCGCGGCAGAAAAAGCCCGGCGTGAGCTCTCACTCGCTAAGGTCCGTGGCTGCGGGAATTCTATCCCTTAGCCCTTTCTCCCACTCCCCTCTCTATCGGGCCCGCCACAAGAACACTGAGTCAGTCAGCCATGACACACCACCTCTCTCCCTTGCGCGACAGGCGTACCTGCAGAATTCCCGTTGGCTCCTGAGACCTTAACCCGTGGAGATGCTCACCTGGAATGCCTGCCAGTGTCCTGTCGAAGGACACGGCAGAAGCACGGCAAGGACAAAGACACAGACGGAAACGGACAGACAGAACGTATTGGCCAATACGAGAGAGCAACAAGAGAGAAACACATGAGAGGAAGACAGAAATCTTACCAACTTGCGTCTAAACGCCTCCATCCAAGCGTCTGCTGAGAAGGACACCGTGTTCCAGAGAAACCCGCACCCCTGACAAACGGGAGCCCTGTTTCTCCCGCGAGCACCTCGGGAGCCTGCGCTCGGACTCGCTGTCTAAGCAAACGCGAATTCCCTTCCTACAATCGAGTGGGCCGAGAGAGTTCCAGACCCGACACTTATCTCCGTGACAGCGATGGCTGCTCCGCTCCCAGACGGAAGGTTCTCGCCTCCCTTCGAGGAAGCTCCTCAGCTCCCTCTTCTCGTTTTCGTTCCATCCCCAGGCGGCAGCACACCGGGACGGTTGACTTCTTATCGCTTGCTTCCGAACCCAGCAAAGAAGGAAAAACAAACAAACAACTTGGCGTTTCAGTCCGCAAGGACGCGGCATCGCTCCTTCTCCCCTATAACTCACCGCAGCCTCCCACCATCGGCCGTCCTGCTCCCGCTGCCGCTGGAGGAACACGGAGACAAAGGAGGCCTTGAATCTATATCCACGCTCTGTTGAACCGACTACTGCCCCTCCACCAGTCCCAGACCCAACAGGCTCCGTGCCCCAGCAGGAAGCTCTCGCACTCAGAAGAAAGCTACTGCCAGGACGGTTGAAGATTTCAAAGCACGCATCTCTTACTCACGCAGAGACATGGGAAGGCCGAACGCTGAGGACCCTTCAGGTGTCCCGAGAATCATGTCAGGGCAGCTCAAGTCCATCTCGGACGATTCTTTCTCTGGCCACGGCCCCGCATTGATTCCCCTGCAAGCGCGACAGAAAAAGCCCAGCGTGAGCACTCACTCGCTAAGGTCCATGGCTGCGGGAATTCTATCCCTTAGCCCTTTCTCCCACTCCCCTCTCTATCGGGCCCGCCACAAGAATACTGAGTCAGTCAGCCATGACACACCACCTCTCTCCCTTCGCGACAGGCATACCTCCAGAATTCCCGTTGGCTCCTGAGACCTTAACCCGTGGAGATGCTCACCTGGAATGCCTGCCAGTGTCCTGTCGAAGGACACGGCAGAAGCACAGCAAGGACAAAGACAAAGACGGAAACGGACAGACAGAACGTATTGGCCAATACGAGAGAGCTTAAGAGAGAAACACATGAGAGGCAGACAGAAACCTTACCACCTTGCGTCTAAACGCCTCCATCCAAGCGTCTGCTGAGAAGAACACCGTATTCCAGAGAAACCCGCACCCCTGACAAACGGGAGCCCTGTTTCTCCCGCGAGCACCTCGGGAGCCTGCGCTCGGACTCGCTGTCTAAGCAAACGCCAATTCCCTTCCTAGAACCGAGTGGGCCGAGAGAGTTCCAGACCCGACACTTATCTCCGTGACAGCGATGGCTGCTCCGCTCCCAGACGGAAGGTTCTCGCCTCCCTTCGAGAAATCTCCTCAGCTCCCTCCTCTCGTTTTCTTTCCATCCCCAGGCGGCAGCACACCAGGACGGTTGACTTCTTATCGCTTGCTTCTGAACCCAGCAAAGAGGGAAAAACAAACAAACAACTTGGCGTTTCAGTCTGCAAGGAAGCGGCATCGCTCCTTCTCCCCTATAACTCACCGCAGCCTCCCACCATCAGCCGCCCCGCTCCCGCTGCTGCTGCAGGAACACGGAGAGAAAGGACGCCTTGAATCTCTATCCATGCTCCTTCGAACCGACTACTGCCCCTCCACCAGTCCCCGACCCAACAGGCTCCGTGCCCCAGCAGGAAGCTCTCGCACTCAGAAGAAAACTACTGCCAGGACGGTTGAAGATTTCAAAGCACGCATCTCTTACTCACGCAGAGACATGGGAAGACCGAACGCTGAGGACCCTTCAGGTGTTCCGAGAATCACGTCAGGGCAGCTCAAGTCCATCTCGGACGGTTCCTTGTCTGGCCACGGCCCCGCATTGATTCCCCTGCAAGCGCGGCAGAAAAACCCCAGCGTGAGCACTCACTCGCTAAGGTCCGTGGCTGCGGGAATTCTATCCCTTAGTCCTTTCTCCCACTCCCCTCTCTATCGGGCCCGCCACAAGAACACTGAGTCAGTCAGCCATGACACACCACCTCTCTCCGTTGCGCGACAGGCGTACCTGCTGAATTCCCGTTGGCTCCTGAGACCTTAACCCGTGGAGATGCTCACCTAGAATGCCTGCCAGTGTCCTGTCGAAGGACACGGCAGAAGCACGGCAAGGACAAAGACACAGACGGAAACGGACAGACAGGACGTATTGGCCAATACGAGAGAGCAACAAGAGAGAAACACATGAGAGGCAGACAGAAATCTTACCACCTTGCGTCTAAACGCCTCCATCCAAGCGTCTGCTGAGAAGGACACCGTGTTCCAGAGAAACCCGCACCCCTGACAAACGGAAGCCCTGTTTCTCCCGCGAGCACCTCGGGAACCTGCGCTCGGACTCGCTGTCTCAGCAAACGCCAATTACCTTCCTACAATCGAGTGGGCCGAGAGAGTTCCAGACCCGACATTTATCTCCATGACAACGATGGCTGCTCCGCTCCCAGACGGACGGTTCTCGCCTCTCTTCGAGGAAGCTCCTCAGTTCCCTCTTCTCATTTTCGTTCCATCCCCAGGCGGCAGCACACCGGGACGGTTGACTTCTTATCGCTAGCTTCTGAACCCAGCAAAGAGGGAAAAACAAACAAACAACTTGGCGTTTCAGTCCGCAAGGACGCGGCATCGCTCCTTCTCCCCTATAACTCACCGCAGCCTCCCACCATCGGCCGCCCCGCTCCCCCTGCCACTGCAGGAACACGGAGACAAAGGAGGCCTTGAATCTGTATCCACGCTCTGTTGAACCGACTACTGCCCCTTCACCAGTCCCCGACCCACTAGGCTCCGTGCCCCAGCAGGAAGCTCTCGCACTCAGAAGAAAGCTACTGCCAGGACGGTTGAAGATTTCAAAGCACGCATCTCTTACTCACGCAGAGACATGGGAAGGCCGAACGCTGAGGACCCTTCAGGTGTCCTGAGAATCACGTCAGGGCAGCTCAAGTCCATCTCGGACGATTCCTTCTCTGGCCACGGCCCCGTATTGATTCCCCTGCAAGCGCGGCAGAAAAAGCCCAGCGTGAGCTCTCACTCGCTAAGGTCCGTGGCTGCGGGAATTCTATCCCTTAGCCCTTTCTCCCACTCCCCTCTCTATCGGGCCCGCCACAAGAACACTGAGTCAGTCAGCCATGACACAACACCTCTCTCCCTTGCGCGACAGGCGTACCTGCAGAATTCCCGTTGGCTCCTGAGAGCTTAACCCGTGGAGATGCTCACCTGGAATGCCTGCCAGTGTCCTGTCGAAGGACACGGCAGAAGCACGGCAAGGACAAAGACACAGACGGAAACGGACAGACAGAACGTATTGGCCAATACGAGAGAGCAACAAGAGAGAAACACATGAGAGGCAGACAGAAACCTTACCACCTTGCGTCTAAACGCCTCCATCCAAGCGTCTGCTGAGAAGGACACCGTATTCCAGAGAAACCCGCACCCCTGACAAACGGGAGCCCTGTTTCTCCCGCGAGCACCTCGGGAGCCTGCGCTCGGACTCGCTGTCTAAGCAAACGCCAATTCCCTTCCTAGAACTAAGTGGGCCAAGAGAGTTCCAGACCCGACACTTAACTCCGTGACAGCGATGGCTGCTCCGCTCCCAGACGGACGGTTCTCGCCTCCCTTCGAGGAAGCTCCTCAGCTCCCTCTTCTCGTTGTCGTTCCATCCCCAGGTGGCAGCACACCGGGACGGTTGACTTCTTATCGCTTGCTTCCGAACCCAGCAAAGAAGGAAAAACAAACAAACAACTTGGCGTTTCAGTCCGCAAGGACGCGGCATCGCTCCTTCTCCCCTATAACTCACCGCAGCCTCCCACCATCGGCCGCCCTGCTCCCACTGCCGCTGCAGGAACACGGAGACAAAGGAGGCCTTGAATCTATATCCACGCTCTGTTGAACCGACTACTGCCCCTCCACCAGTCACCGACCCAACAGGCTCCGTGCCCCAGCAGGAAGCTCTCGCACTCAGAAGAAAGCTACTGCCAGGACGGTTGAAGATTTCAAAGCACGCATCTCTTACTCACGCAGAGACATTGGAAGGGCGAACGCTGAGGACCCTTCAGGTGTCCAGAGAATCACTTCCGTGCAGCTCAAGTCCATCTCGGACAATTCCTTGTCTGGCCATGGCCCCGCATTGATTCCCCTGCAAGCGCGGCAGAAAAAGCCCAGCGTGAGCTCTCACTCGCTAAGGTCCGTGGCTGCGGGAATTCTATCCCTTAGCCCTTTCTCCCACTCCCCTCTCTATCGGGCCCGCCACAAGAACACTGAGTCAGTCAGCCATGACACACCACCTCTCTCCCTTGCGCGACAGGCGTACCTGCAGAATTCCCGTTGGCGCCTGATACCTTAACCCGTGGAGATGCTCACCTGGAATGCCTGCCAGTGTCCTGTCGAAGGACACGGCAGAAGCACAGCAAGGACAAAGACACAGACGGAAACGGACAGACAGAACGTATTGGCCAATACGAGAGAGCAACAAGAGAGAAACACATGAGAGGCAGACAGAAACCTTACCACCTTGCGTCTAAACGCCTCCATCCAAGCGTCTGCTGAGAAGGACACCGTGTTCCAGAGATCCCGCAGCCCTGACAAACGGCAGCCCTGTTTCTCCCACGAGCACCTCGGGAGCCTGCGCTCAGACTCGCTGTCTAAGCAAACGCGAATTCCCTTCCTACAATCGAGTGGGCCGAGAGAGTTCCAGACCCGACACTTATCTCCGTGACAGCGATGGCTGCTCCGATCCCAGACGGACGGTTCTCGCCTCCCTTCGAGTAAGCTCCTCAGCTCCCTCCTCTCGTTTTCGTTCCATCCTCAGGCGGCAGCAAACCGGGACGGTTTACTTCTTATCGCTTGCTTCTGAACCCAGCAAAGAGGGAAAAACAAACAAACAACTTGGCGTTTCAGTCCACAAGGAAGCGGCATCGCTCCTTCTCTCCTATAACTCACCGCAGCCTCCCACCATCAGCCGCCCCGCTCCCGCTGCTGCTGCAGGAACACGGAGAGAAAGGAGGCCTTGAATCTGTATCCACGCTCGTTTGAACTGACTACTGCCCCTCCACCAGTCCCCGACCCACCAGGCTCCGTTCCCCAGCAGGAAGCTCTCGCACTCAGAAGAAAGCTAGTGCCAGGACGGTTGAAGATTTCAAAGCACGCATCTCTTACTCACGCAGAGACATGGGAAGGCCGAACGCTGAGGACCCTTCAAGTGTTCCGAGAATCACGTCAGGGCAGCTCAAGTCCATCTCGGACGGTTCCTTGTCTGGCCACGGCCCCGCATTGATTCCCCTGCAAGCGCGGCAGAAAAAGCCCAGCATGGGCACTCACTCGCTAAGGTCCGTGGCTGCGGCAATTCTATCCCTTAGCCCTTTCTCCCACGCCCCTCTCTATCGGGCCCGCCAGAAGAACACTGAGTCAGTCAGCCATGACACACCACCTCTCTCCCTTGTGCGACAGGCGTACCTGCAGAATTCCCGTTGGCTCCTGAGACCTTAACCCGTGGAGATGCTCACCTGGAATGCGTGCCAGTGTCCTGTCGAAGGACACGGCAGAAGCACAGCAAGGACAAAGACACAGACGGAAACGGACAGACAGAACGTATTGGCCAATACGAGAGAGCAACAAGAGAGAAACACATGAGAGGCAGACAGAAACCTTACCACCTTGCGTCTAAACGCCTCCATCCAAGCGTCTGCTGAGAAGGACACCGTGTTCCAGAGAAACCCGCACCCCTGACAAACGGGAGCCCTGTTTCGCCCGCGAGCACCTCGGAAGACTGCGCTCGGACTCGCTGTCTAAGCAAACGCCAATTCCCTTCCTACAATCGAGTGGGCCGAGAGAGTTCCAGACCCGACACTTATCTCCGTGACAGCGATGGCTGCTCCGCTCCCAGACGGACGGTTCTCGCCTCCCTTCGAGCAAGCTCCTCAGCTCCCTCCTCTCGTTTTCGTTCCATCCCCAGGCGGCAGCACACTGGGACGGTTGACTTCTTATCGCTTGCTTCTGAACCCAGCAAAGAGGGAAAAACAAACAAACAACTTGGCGTTTCAGTCCACAAGGAAGCGGCATCGCTCCTTCTCCCCTATAACTCACCGCAGCCTCCCACCATCTGCCGCCCCGCTCCCGCTGCTGCTGCAGGAACACGGAGAGAAAGGACGCCTTGAATCTGTATCCATGCTCCTTCGAACCGACAACTCCCCCTCCACCAGTCCCCGACCCAACAGGCTCCGTGCCCCCGCAGGAAGCTCTCGCACTCAGAAGAATGCTACTGCCAGGACGGTTGAAGATTTCAAAGCACGCATCTCTTACTCACGCAGAGACATGGGAAGACCGAACGCTGAGGACACTTCAGGTGTTCCGAGAATCACGTCAGGGCAGCTCAAGTCCATCTCGGACGGTTCCTTGTCTGGCTACGGCCCCGCATTGATTCCCCTGCAAGCGTGGCAGAAAAACCCCAGCGTGAGCACTCACTCGCTGAGGTCCGTGGCTGCGGGAATTCTATCCCTTAGTCCTTTCTCCCACTCCCCTCTCTATCGGGCCCGCCACAAGAACACTGAGTCAGTCAGCCATGACACACCACCCCTCTCCCTTGCGCGACAGGCGTACCTGCAGAATTCCCGTTGGCTCCTGAGACCTTAACCCGTGGAGATGCTCACCTGGAATGCCTGCCAGTGTCCTGTCGAAGGACACGGGAGGAGCACAGCAAGGACAAAGACACAGACGGAAACGGACAGACAGAACGTATTGGCCAATACGAGAGAGCAACAAGAGAGAAACACATGAGAGGCAGACAGAAACCTTACCACCTTGCGTCTAAACGCCTCCATCCAAGCGTCTGCTGAGAAGGACACCGTGTTCCAGAGAAACCCGCACCCCTGACAAACGGGAGCCCTGTTTCTCCCGCGAGCACCTCGGGAGCCTGCGCTCGGACTCGCTGTCTAAGCAAACGCCAATTCCCTTCCTACAATCGAGTAGGCCGAGAGAGTTCCAGACCCGACACTTATCTCCGTGACAGCGATGGCTGCTCCGCTCCCAGACGGACGGTTCTCGCCTCCCTTCGAGCAAGCTCCTCAGCTCCCTCCTCTCGTTTTCGTTCCATCCCCAGGCGGCAGCACACCGGGACAGTTGACTTCTTATCACTTGCTTCTTAACCCAGCAAAGAGGGAAAAACAAACAAACAACTTGGCGTTTCAGTGTGCAAGGAAGCGGCATCGCTCCTTCTCCCCTATAACTCACCGCAGCCTCCCACCATCAGCCGCCCCGCTCCCGCTGCTGCTGCAGGAACACGGAGAGAAAGGAGGCCTTGAATCTGTATCCACGCTCCTTTGAACCGACTACTGCCCCTCCACCAGTCCCCGACCCACCAGGCTCCGTGCCCCAGCAGGAAGCTCTCGCACTCAGAAGAAAGCTACTGCCAGGACGGTTGAAGATTTCAAAGCACGCATCTCTTACTCACGCAGAGACATGGGAAGGCCGAACGCTGAGGACCCTTCAGGTGTTCCGAGAATCACGTCAGGGCAGCTCAAGTCCATCTCGGACGGTTCCTTGTCTGGCCACGGCCCCGCATTGATTCCCCTGCAAGCGCGGCAGAAAAAGCCCAGCATGAGCACTCACTCGCTAAGGTCCGTGGCTGCGGGAATTCTATCCCTTAGCCCTTTCTCCCACTCCCCTCTCTATCGGGCCCGCCACAAGAACACTGAGTCAGTCAGCCATGACACACCACCTCTCTCCCTTGCGCGACAGGCGTACCTGCAGAATGCCCGTTGGCTCCTGAGACCTTAACACGTGGAGATGCTCACCTGGAATGCCTGCCAGTGTCCTGTCGAAGGACACGGCAGAAGCACAGCAAGTACAAAGACACAGACGGAAAGGGACAGACAGAACGTATTGGCCAATACGAGAGAGCAACAAGAGAGAAACACATGAGAGGCAGACAGAAACCTTACCACCTTGCGTCTAAACACCTCCATCCAAGCGTCTGCTGAGAAGTCCACGGTGTTCCAGAGAAACCGCACCCCTGACAAACGGGAGCCCTGTTTCTCCCGCGAGCACCTCGGGAGCCTGCGCTCGGACTCGCTGTCTAAGCAAACGCGAATTAGCTTCCTACAATCTAGTGGGCCGAGAGAGTTCCAGACCCGACACTCATCTCCGTGACAACGATGGCTGCTCCGCTCCCAGACGGACGGTTCTCGCCTCCCTTCGAGGAAGCTCCTCAGCTCCCTCTTCTCGTTTTCGTTCCATCCCCAGGCGGCAGCACACCGGGACGGTTGACTTCTTATCGCTTGCTTCCGAACCCAGCAAATTGGGAAAAACAAACAAACAACTTCGCGTTTCAGTCCGCAAGGACGCGGCATCGCTCCTTCTCCCCTATAACTCACCGCAGCCTCCCACCATCGGCCGCCCCGCTCCCCCTGCCGCTGCAGGAACACGGAGACAAAGGAGGCCTTGAATCTGTATCCACGCTCTGTTGAACCGACTACTGCCCCTTCACCAGTCCCCGACCCACTAGGCTCCGTGCCCCAGCAGGAAGCTCTCGCACTCAGAAGAAAGCTACTGCCAGGACGCTTGAAGATTTCAAAGCACGCATCAAATACTCACGCAGATCCATGGCAAGGCAGAACGGTGAGGACCCTTCAGGTGTCCCGAGAATCACGTCAGGGCAGCTCAAGTCCATCTCGGACGATTCCTTCTCTGGCCACGGCCCCGCATTGATTCCCCTGCAAGCGCGGCAGAAAAAGCTCAGCGTGAGCTCTAACTCGCTAAGGTCCGAGGCTGCGGGAATTCTATCCCTTAGCCCTTTCCCCCACTCCTCTCTCTATCGGGCTCGCCACAAGAACAGTGAGTCAGTCAGCCATGACACACTACCTCTCTCCCTTGCGCAACAGGCGTACCTGCAGAATTCCCGTTGGCTCCTGAGACCTTAACCCGTGGAGATGCTCACCTGGAATGCCTGCCAGTGTCCTGTCGAAGGACACGGCAGAAGCACGGCAAGGACAATGACACAGACAGAAACGGACAGACAGAACGTATTGGCCAATACGAGAGAGCAACAAGAGAGAAACACATGAGAGGCAGACAGAAACCTTACCACCTTGCGTCTAAACGCCTCCATCCAAGCGTCTGCTGAGAAGGACACCGTGTTCCAGAGAAACCCGCACCCCTGACAAACGGGAGCCCTGTTTCTCCCGCGAGCACCTCGGGAGCCTGCGCTCGGACTCGCTGTCTAAGCAAACGCCAATTCCCTTCCTAGAACTAAGTGGGCCAAGAGAGTTCCAGACCCGACACTTATCTCTGTGACAGCGATGGCTGCTCCGCTCCCAGACGGACGGTTCTCGCCTCCCTTCGAGGAAGCTCCTCAGCTCCCTCTTCTCGTTTTCGTTCCATCCCCAGGCGGCAGCACACCGGGACGGTTGACTTCTTATCGCTTGCTTCCGAACCCAGCAAATTGGGAAAAACAAACAAACAACTTGGCGTTTCAGTCCACAAGGACGCGGCATCGCTCCTTCTCCCCTATAACTCACCGCAGCCTCCCACCATCGGCCGCCCTGCTCCCACTGCCGCTACAGGAACACGGAGACAAAGGAGGCCTTGAATCTGTATCCACGCTCTGTTGAACCGACTACTGCCGCTCCACCAGTCCCCGACCCACCAGGCTCCTTGCCCGAGCAGGAAGCTCTCGCACTCAGAAGAAAGCTACTGCCAGGACGGTTGAAGATTTCAAAGCACGCATCTCTTACTCACGCAGAGACATGGGAAGACCGAACGCTGAGGACCCTTCAGGTGTCCCGAGAATCACGTCAGGGCAGCTCAAGTCCATCTCAGACGATTCTTTCTCTGGCCACGGCCCCGCGTTGATTCCCCTGCAAGCGCGGCAGAAAAAGCCCAGCGTGAGCACTCACTTGCTAAGGTCCGTGGCTGCGGGAATTCTTTCCCTTAGCCCTTTCTCCCACTCCCATCTCTATCGGGCCCGCCACAAGAACACTGAGTCAGTCAGCCATGACACACCACCTTTCTCCCTTGCGCGACAGGCATACCTGCAGAATTCCCGTTGGCTCCTGAGACCTTAACCCGTGGAGATGCTCACCTGGAATGCCTGCCAGTGTCCTGTCGAAGGACACTGCAGAAGAACAGCAAGGACAAAGACACAGACGGAAACGGACAGACAGAACGTATTGGCCAATACGAGAGAGCAACAAGAGAGAAACACATGAGAGGCAGTCAGAAACCTTACCACCTTGCGTCTAAACACCTCCATCCAAGCGTCTGCTGAGAAGGCCACGGTGTTCCAGAGATCCCGCACCCCTGACAAACGGGAGCCCTGTTTCTCCCGCGAGCACCTCGGGAGCCTGCGCTCGGACTCGCTGTCTAAGCAAACGCCAATTCCCTTCCTACAATCGAGTGGGCCGAGAGAGTTCCAGACCCGACACTTATCTCCGTAACAGCGATGGCTGCTCCGCTCCCAGACGGACGGATCCTGCCTCCCTTCGAGTAAGCTCCTCAGCTCCCTCCTCTCTTTTTCGTTCCATACTCAGGCGGCAGCACACCGGGACGGTTGACTTCTTATCGCTTCCTTCTGAACCCAGTAAAGAGGGAAAAACAAACAAACAACTTGGCATTTCAGTCCACAAGGAAGCGGCATCGCTCCTTCTCTCCTATACCTCACCGCAGCCTCCCACCATCAGCCGCCCCGCTCCCGCTGCTGCTGCAGGAACACGGAGAGAAAGGAGGCCTTGAATCTGTATCCACGCTCCTTTGAACCGACTACTGCCCCTTCACCAGTCCCCGACCCACTAGGCTCCGTGCCCCAGCAGGAAGCTCTCGCACTCAGAAGAAAGCTACTGCCAGGACGCTTGAAGATTTCAAAGCACGCATCAAATACTCACGCAGATCCATGGCAAGGCAGAACGGTGAGGACCCTTCAGGTGTCCCGAGAATCACGTCAGGGCAGCTCAAGCCCATCTCGGACGATTCCTTCTCTGGCCACGGCCCCGCATTGATTCCCCTGCAAGCGCGGCAGAAAAAGCTCAGCGTGAGCTCTAACTCGCTAAGGTCCGAGGCTGCGGGAATTCTATCCCTTAGCCCTTTCCCCTACTCCTCTCTCTATCGGGCCCGCCACAAGAACAATGAGTCAGTCAGCCATGACACACTACCTCTCTCCCTTGCGCAACAGGCGTACCTGCAGAATTCCCGTTGGCTCCTGAGACCTTAACCCGTGGAGATGCTCACCTGGAATGCCTGCCAGTGTCCTGTCGAAGGACACGGCAAAAGCACGGCAAGGACAATGACACAGACGGAAACGGACAGACAGAACGTATTGGCCAATACGAGAGAGCAACAAGAGAGAAACACATGAGAGGCAGACAGAAACCTTACCACCTTGCGTCTAAACGCCTCCATCCAAGCGTCTGCTGAGAAGGACACCGTGTTCCAGAGAAACCCGCTGTGACGGCACGTTGGGGGTTCCCCGTCTCCTGCACCCCGAAATGGCACAAACAGACTGTACCAGCCAGTGGAATTGAGGGTGGTTTATTGCTCCTCCAGCACAGCGCAGCACAGATGTAATCTGGTTACAGGAACTGGGCTAGGATGCCTCAGGCCCCCTTGAGATGGGGGAGACTGGGCCCCTAAAACTCCAGCTCCTCTCACTAGGCTGTCTCCTCCATGCTCACAGACAGCCACCAACCAACTAACTCACTAACTTCCAGCCCTGCCCCCCAGCCAAGGCAGCATTCCACCTTCCTTTGTTCCTCTCCATGGGGGGTGTCTGGCCACTGGTTTGCATAGTGACTCATCCTGTTTTGCTGGGTCGTGGTCCCCACGACAGCCAGTGGGGGTTACCCCAGAGCCAGCAGCATAGAAACCAGCCAGGTACCCCCACTACGTCACAGTTCTCTCCCCTCCGAGAACGAACTGAGCAGGGTCACTCCGCTCGTGACCTAGGGAAGTTCGGGTCCTCTGCGTGGGAACCCGCCCTGGGGACATGGGTGCTCCCCTTGACTCGGGCCGGCCGTGGCGAGGCCCCACATGAATTGGCTTCCCTCTGTCCACTCGCCGCCCCGCTCCAGGGCGACTGGCACAGGCCTGTTCTCGGGGGTCACACCCACCCTTCTGCTGGCCTTGATCTCTGGCCAGGGTCTCTCGGGACGGGGCCATGAGCCCAGCGAGCCTTCTCTGGACAACCAGGGCGGCTTCCATCCCCGATGCTCCATCCAGGGAGGTCTTCCCCTCCCATAACTCTCTCAGCAAGCCCAGAGGGTCCTCTATCTGGGGTAGAGTCCCCCAAGCCGCTTTCCTACTGTCTTGGGCCTTCCCGCCCCTCTGGCAGGAGTCACAGGACCGGCAGTACCGCTGCACGGCTGTAAAGATTCCCGGCCAATAGAAGTGCTGGAGCAGCTTCAGCCGGGTGCTCCGGATCCCCCGGTGGCCCCCAACGGGGGAATCGTGGGCCAAATACAGCAGCTTGAGGCGATACTTTCGGGGGACGACCAGCTGCCGCCCTACCCTCCATGCCCTCGCCTTCCTGGGGGGGAGCCACTCACGGAACAGGAGCCCACGCTCCCGCAGGAATCTCTCCTGGCCACCTCTCCCCCGGGGCTGAGCTGCATGGAGGCCAGCCTGGTCCCTCAGCCTCTGCAAGGAGGGGTCTGCCTGCACCTCAGCCTGGAATTCAGCTGCTGAGGCAGGGATCGGGACCTGTCCCCCACCTCTGCCTAGGTCCGGAGTCCCAGCCTGGCTGGACCCCGTGTCCACTGGGATGGGACCCTGAGGATGCTGCCAGGAGTCCTTCCCTGGACCCACGTTGTCAGCCCCCCGCTGGCTCTGGCTCCGGGTAGTGACTAGAGCCCGCTGGGATTCATGGGGCCACTCCTCTAGGTCATTCCCCATCAGCACCTCGGTGGGCAAGTGCGGGTGCACCCCCACTTCCTTGAGGCCTTCCTTCACCCCCCATTTCAGATGCACCCGGGCTACAGGCACCTTAAACGGGGACCCGTCTATGCCCTTCAGGGTCAGCTGCGCGTGGGGTAGTATCCGCTCTGGGGCCACTATGTCGGATCGGGCCAGAGTCACCTCCGCCCCCGTGTCCCAGAAGCCCGTCACCTTCCTACCATCCACCTCCAGGGGTATGAGGCACTCGCTCCGCAGGGGCCGTCCTGCCCCCACCCGGTACACGGAGAAATCCGCCTCCTGAGAATCAGACCTCCCAGGGGAGGTGCACTGAGCATCCTTCCCCTCTCTCTGAGCTGAGGTTTGCCTGCCAGCCCCTGCCTCTGGGGCAGCCTGCCCTTCCTCCCGCCCCAGCCAGTTAACCCTGGAAAGTCCCCGGTCCTGGGACCTGGTGCACTGAGCCCTCTTGTGGCCTTTTTGCCCACAGCGATGGCAAGTTAGGCTTTGGGCTGTCTCTGTCCAGGCCCTGGCTGGTTCTCCGGGGCGCAGACGACCTGTTCCTTGGTCTCGCCCCGTAGTTGACTCCCTCCGTCGCTCAGCCGAGATCCGGTCTCTGCGCGGTTCCCTTTCTCTCCGGGACTCCCGTTCACACCCGGACCGGCTCTCCGTGAACTCATCCGCCAGTCTCCCGGCCTCCTGGGGGTTCTCTGGTCTCCGGTCCTTGAGCCACAGCCTCAGTTTGGGTGGGCACGCTTCATAGAGCTGCTCCATCATGACCAGCTTGAGCAGCTCCTCTGCGGTCTGGGCTCCGACTCCAGACACCCACTTGCGGCAGTATTGCGCCAGGCGGGAGGCCAGGTCCACATAGGTCTCCCGTGGCCCTTTCTGTACCCCCCGGAACTTCTTCCTGTACATCTCGGGGGTCAGCCTGAACTTGTGCAGCAGGGCCTCCTTGACTCGGTTGTAATCCCCTGGCTGTAGGTCCTCCAGCTGACTGAGCACTCCGGCCGCCTCCTGGTTCAGTGCGGGGATGAGCTCCTGCAGCCAGTCAGCTGGGGGAACCCGTTGCAGTCCACAGGCCCTCTCAAAGGAGCTGAGGAACCCGTCTATGTCGCCCATGTCCTTCAATTGGGCCACCATGAGCCTCTCCAAGCATCTGGCAGTCCTGGGACCCCGGGGCCCATCCGCACTTGGCGCAGCCGGTGCCCCGCCGGTTCTCCGCTCTGCCATGGCCAGCTCATGCTGTCGCTGCCTCTCTCGATCTTGGCGCTCCTTCTCTCGGTCCTGGCGCTCCCTCTCTCGGTCCTGGCGGTCCTTCTCTCGGTCCTCTACTTCCAATTCCCTGATCCGCAGCTGGATCTCCAGCCGCCGCAGCTCCGCTGGGCTGGCCCCTGCCCTAGATGGGCTACGGCTTGCAGGCCTCCCGGGAGACGCTGTCTCATCTCTCCGTTGGGTTCCAGCGCTCCTCCCCCTCTCTGAGCCTGACACACTCTCAGGGGGTGTCTCGCTGCTTCCCCTGGGGACAAGATCCTGGCCCTGTGGCTGGTCATTATCTTCCAGCTGGGCAATCAGCTGGCCCTTGGTTGCGTTCCGCACAGGCAAGCCCCTCTCTCTGCACAGCCCCACCAGCTCTGCCTTCAAGAGTCGGGCGTAGGCCATCTGCCCGCTGGGCCCCTCGGTGCAGACTCACCAGTCTAGTGCTGCAGCACCCCACGATTCCCAGGAACCACTTCGCTCTGTCTCCAGCACGCCTGGCTCCAGGGCTCTTGCTTCTACTGCGCCTTGTCGCTTGCCGCTGGGAGCTTCATCCACGGGGTGCAGTGGATCCCACCCCTGACACCAGTGTGACGGCACGTTGGGGGTTCCCCGTCTCCTGCACCCCGAAATGGCACAAACAGACTGTACCAGCCAGTGGAATTGAGGGTGGTTTATTGCTCCTCCAGCACAGCGCAGCACAGATGTAATCTGGTTACAGGAACTGGGCTAGGATGCCTCAGGCCCCCTTGAGATGGGGGAGACTGGGCCCCTAAAACTCCAGCTCCTCTCCCTAGGCTGTCTCCTCCATGCTCACAGACAGCCACCAACCAACTAACTCACTAACTTCCAGCCCTGCCCCCCAGCCAAGGCAGCATTCCACCTTCCTTTGTTCCTCTCCATGGGGGGTGTCTGGCCACTGGTTTGCATAGTGACTCATCCTGTTTTGCTGGGTCGTGGTCCACACGACAGCCAGTGGGGGTTACCCCAGAGCCAGCAGCATAGAAACCAGCCAGGTACCCCCACTACGTCACACCCGCACCCCTGACAAACGGGAGCCCTGTTTCTCCCGCGAGCACCTCGGGAGCCTGCGCTCGGACTCGCTGTCTAAGCAAACGCCAATTCCCTTCCTAGAACTAAGTGGGCCAAGAGAGTTCCAGACCCGACACTTATCTCCGTGACAGCGATGGCTGCTCCGCTCCCAGACGGACGGTTCTCGCCTCCCTTCGAGGAAGCTCCTCAGCTCCCTCTTCTCGTTTTCGTTCCATCCCCAGGCGGCAGCACACTGGGACGGTTGACTTCTTATCGCTTGCTTCCGAACCCAGCAAAGAAGGAAAAACAAACAAACAACTTGGCGTTTCAGTCCGCAAGGACGCGGCATCGCTCCTTCTCTCCTATAACTCACCGCAGCCTCCCA
Source organism: Pelodiscus sinensis (assembly GCF_049634645.1). NCBI lineage: Eukaryota > Metazoa > Chordata > Testudines > Trionychidae > Pelodiscus > Pelodiscus sinensis. The sequence continues at coordinate 146,194 of NW_027465926.1, forward strand.
CCATCGGCCGCCCTGCACCCACTGCCGCTACAGGAACACGGAGACAAAGGAGGCCTTGAATCTGTATCCACGCTCTGTTGAACCGACTATTGCCCCTCCACCAGTCCCCGACCCACCAGGCTCCGTGCCCCAGCAGGAAGCTCTCGCACTCAGAAGAAAGCTACTGCCAGGACGGTTGAAGATTTCAAAGCACGCATCTCTTACTCACGCAGAGACATGGGAAGACCGAATGCTGAGGACCCTTCAGGTGTCCCGAGAATCACGTCAGGGCAGCTCAAGTCCATCTCAGACGATTCTTTCTCTGGCCACGGCCCCGCATTGATTCCCCTGCAAGCGCAACAGAAAAAGCCCAGCGTGAGCACTCACTCGCTAAGGTCCGTGGCTGCGGGAATTCTTTCCCTTAGCCCTTTCTCCCACTCCCATCTCTATCGGGCCCGCCACAAGAACACTGAGTCAGTCAGCCATGACACACCACCTTTCTCCCTTGCGCGACAGGCGTACCTGCAGAATTCCCGTTGGCTCCTGAGACCTTAACCCGTGAAGATGCTCACCTGGAATGCCTGCCAGTGTCCTGTCGAAGGACACGGCAGAAGAACAGCAAGGACAAAGACACAGACGGAAACGGACAGACAGAACGTATTGGCCAATACGAGAGAGCAACAAGAGAGAAACACATGAGAGGCAGTCAGAAACCTTACCACCTTGCGTCTAAACACCTCCATCCAAGCGTCTGCTGAGAAGGCCACGGTGTTCCAGAGATCCCACACCCCTGACAAACGGGAGCCCTGTTTCTCCCGCGAGCACCTCGGGAGCCTGCGCTCGGACTCGCTGTCTAAGCAAACGTGAATTCCCTTCCTAAAATCGAGTGGGCCGAGAGAGTTCCAGACCCGACACTTATCTCCGTAACAGCAATGGCTGCTCCGCTCCCAGACGGACGGTTCCTGCCTCCCTTCGAGTAAGCTCCTCAGCTCCCTCCTCTCTTTTTCGTTCCATACTCAGGCGGCAGCACACCGGGACGGTTGACTTCTTATCGCTTCCTTCTGAACCCAGCAAAGAGGGAAAAACAAACAAACAACTTGGCATTTCAGTCCACAAGGAAGCGACATCGCTCCTTCTCTCCTATAACTCACCGCAGCCTCCCACCATCAGCCGCCCCGCTCCCGCTGCTGCTGCAGGAACACGGAGAGAAAGGAGGCCTTGAATCTGTATCTACGCTCCTTTGAACTGACTACTGCCCCTCCACCTGTCCCCAACCCACTAGGCCCCGTGCCCCAGCAGGAAGCTCTCGCACTCAGAAGAAAGCTACTGCCAGGACGGTTGAAGATTTCAAAGCACGCATCTCTTACTCACGCAGAGACATGGCAAGGCAGAACGGTGAGGACCCTTCAGGTGTCCCGAGAATCACTTCCATGCAGCTCAAGTCCATCTGTGACGGTTCCTTGTCTGGCCACGGCCCCGCATTGATTCCCCTGCAAGCGCGGCAGAAAAAGCCCAGCGTGAGCTCTAACTCGCTAAGGTCCGAGGCTGCGGGAATTCTATCCCTTAGCCCTTTCCCCCACTCCTCTCTCTATCGGGCCCGCCACAAGAACACTGAGTCAGTCAGCCATGACACACCACCTCTCTCCCTTGCGCGACAGGCGTACCTGCAGAATTCCCGTTGGCTCCTGAGACCTTAACCCGTGGAGATGCTCACCTGGAATGCCTGCCAGTGTCCTGTCGAAGGACACGGCAGAAGCACAGCAAGGACAAAGACACAGACGGAAACGGACAGACAGAACGTATTGGCCAATACGAGAGAGCAACAAGAGAGAAAGACATGAGAGGCATACAGAAACCTTACCACCTTGCGTCTAAACGCCTCCATCCAAGTGTCTGCTGAGAAGGACACCGTGTTCCAGAGAAACCCGCACCCCTGACAAACGGGAGCCCTGTTTCTCCCGCGAGCACCTCGGGAGCCTGCGCTCGGACTCGCTGTCTAAGCAAATGCGAATTCCCTTCCTACAATCGAGTGGGCCGAGAGAGTTCCAGACCCGACACTTATCTCCGTGACAACGATGGCTGCTCCGCTCCCAGACGGACGGTTCTCGCCTCCCTTCGAGCAAGCTCCTCAGCTCCCTCCTCTCGTATTCGTTCCATCTCCAGGTGGCATCACACTGGGACGGTTGACTTCTTATCGCTTGCTTCCGAACCCAGCAAAGAGGGAAAAACAAACAAACAACTTGGCGTTTCAGTCCGCAAGGACGCGGCATCGCTCCTTTTCCCCTATAACTCACTGCAGCCTCCCACCATCGGCCGCCCCGCTCCCCCTGCCGCTGCAGGAACACGGAGACAAAGGAGGCCTTGAATCTGTATCCACGCTCTGTTGAACCGACTACTGCCCCTCCACTAGTCCCCGACCCACGAGGCTTCGTGCCCCAGCAGGAAGCTCTCGCACTCAGAAGAAAGCTACTGCCAGGACGCTTGAAGATTTCAAAGCACGCATCTCTTACTCACGCAGAGACATTGGAAGGGCGAACGCTGAGGACCCTTCAGGTGTCCAGAGAATCACTTCCGTGCAGCTCAAGTCCATCTCGGACGATTCCTTCTCTGGCCACGGCCCCGCATTGATTCCCCTGCAAGCACGGCAGAAAAAGCCCAGCGTGAGCACTCACTCGCTAAGGTCCGTGGCTGCGGGAATTCTATCCCTTAGCCCTTTCTCCCACTCCCCTCTCTATCGGGCCCGCCACAAGAACACTGAGTCAGTCAGCCATGACACACCACCTCTCTCCCTTGCGCGACAGGCGTACCTGCAGAATTCCCGTTGGCTCCTGAGACCTTAACCCGTGGAGATGCTCACCTGGAATGCCTGCCAGTGTCCTGTCGAAGGACACGGCAGAAGCACGGCAAGGACAAAGACACAGACGGAAACGGACAGACAGAACGTATTGGCCAATACGAGAGAGCAACAAGAGAGAAACACATGAGAGGCAGACAGAAACCTTACCACCTTGCGTCTAAACGCCTCCATCCAAGCGTCTGCTGAGAAGGACACCGTGTTCCAGAGAAACCCGCAGCCCTGACAAACGGGAGCCCGGTTTCTTCCGCGAGCACCTCGGGAGCCTGCGCTCGGACTCGCTGTCTAAGCAAACGCCAATTCCCTTCCTACAATCGAGTAGGCCGAGAGAGTTCCAGACCCGACACTTATCTCCGTGACAACGATGGCTGCTCCGCTCCCAGACGGACGGTTCTCGCCTCCCTTCGAGCAAGCTCCTCAGCTCCTTCCTCTTGTATTTGTTCCATCCCCAGGCGGCAGCACACTGGGACGGTTGACTTCTTATCGCTTGCTTCCGAACCCAGCAAAGAGGGAAAAACAAACAAACAACTTGGCGTTTCAGTCCGCAAGGAAGCGGCATCGCTCCTTCTCTCCTATAACTCACCGCAGCCTCCCACCTTCGGCCGCCCCGCCCCCGCTGCCGCTGCAGTAACACGGAGAGAAAGGAGGCTTTGAATCTGTATCCACGCTCCTTTGAACCGACTACTGCCCCCCCACCAGTCCCCGACCCACTAGGCCCCGTGCCCCAGCAGGAAGCTCTCGCACTCAGAAGAAAGCTACTGCCAGGACGGTTGAAGATTTCAAAGCACGCATCAATTACTCACGCAGATCCATGGCAAGGCAGAACGGTGAGGACCCTTCAGGTGTTCCGAGAATCACGTCAGGGCAGCTCAAGTCCATCTCGGACGATTCTTTCTCTGGCCACGGCCCCGCATTGATTCCCCTGGAAGCGCGGCAGAAAAGCCCAGCGTGAGCACTCACTCGCTAAGGTCCGTGGCTGCGGCAATTCTATCCCTTAGCCCTTTCTACCACTCCCCTCTCTATCGGGCCCGCCACAAGAACACTGAGTCAGTCAGCCATGACACACCACCTTTCTCCCTTGCGCGACAGGCGTACCTGCAGAATTCCCGTTGGCTCCTGAGACCTTAACCCGTGGAGATGCTCACCTGGAATGCCTGCCAGTGTCCTGTCGAAGGACACGGCAGAAGCACAGCAAGGACAAAGACACAGACGGAAAGGGACAGACAGAACGTATTGGCCAATACGAGAGAGCAACAAGAGAGAAACACATGAGAGGCAGACAGAAACCTTACCACCTTGTGTCTAAACCCCTCCATCCGAGCGTCTGCTGAGAAGGACACCGTGTTCCAGAGAAACCCGCACCCCTGACAAACGGGAGCCCTGTTTCTCCCGCGAGCACCTCGAGAGCCTGCGCTCGGACTCGCTGTCTAAGTGTCACGTTGCTGAATTGGAGGGAAGCACCCAGTTCGCTGCTGCACCCCTAGGTGGGGTTGTTGGCCCCAGAAATTTTTATAGGGGGGATTGAATCGGAGATTATTGTTTGTTGATCTTATGTACGCTATTTATGTGAATGTATAATGTCTATGTGTGTAGGTAGGAATCTGTAATCTGTGTGGAAGCTGAATATTTCTGTGAATGTGGTTGAGCATTGCTATGGACAGGCTGAGTAGTGGAGCCCTGTGGAACAATGGCCCTTGATGGCCCAAAGACACACCTAAAGCAGGAGGGCGGAGACCCAAGAGCTGCCAGCAGAGAGAGGCTGAGGACCAGGTGACCGGCTGAGACCAGAAGAGGCCAGGAAGGAGGTATAAAGAGCCATGTGGTCGAGGCCATTTTGGTTCTCAGCTCAGCACTTCATCCCAGAGGCAGCACTGCAGGGATTGAAGAGCCCGGAAGACCTGTGGACCCATCCTGATCGTAGGATGTGCAATAAGGACTCTTAAACCAGCAGCTGCAACATCTCTGCTAGAGCCTGCATCGAGAACTGGGAGATTCGGTGCATGTAACGTACTGTACTTTAATAACCTCACTCTCATGCTTTTCTTTCTTGTAATAATAAACCTTTAGATATAGATTCTAAAGGATTGGCCCAGCATGATTTGTGGGCAAGGTCCAGAGGGTAAATTGACCAGGGATCTGTGGCTGGTTTCTTGGAACCGGACAGAACTTGTTCGGGGTAGGTGGGATTGGGTGCTAGGACCCCCCACCTGTGTATAGGCCCGGGGCCATCTGGGGCACGGATATTGCTGGAGTGTCGGAGGGGTTTTGCTCGGGAGGCTTCAGGCAGGTAGCTGAAGCGCTCTGTGGGACTGGTTTGTGGCCTGTGTGGAAAGGTCACAAATCAGGGGCTGTAAAAAGCCCCGGATTCGAGCAATTCGCCCTGAGCGGACGCCTTCAGCTGTGCCCAGACACGGCCCGGTCTGTCACACTAAGCAAACGCGAATTCCCTTCCTAAAACCGAGTGGGCCGAGAGAGTTCCAGACCCGACACTTATCTCCGTGACAGCGATGGCTGCTCCGCTCCCAGACGGATGGTTCTCGCCTCCCTTCGAGGAAGCTCCTCAGCTCCCTCCTCTCGTTTTCGTTCCATCCCCAGGCGGCAGCACACCGGGACGGTTGACTTCTTATCGCTTGCTTCTGAACCCAGCAAAGAGGAAAAAACAAACAAACAACTTGGCGTTTCAGTCTGCAAGGAAGGGGCATCGCTCCTTCTCCCCTATAACTCACCGCAGCCTCCCAACAACAGCCGCCCCGCCCCCGCTGCCGCTGCAGGAACCCGGAGAGAAAGGAGGCCTTGAATCTGTATCCACGCTCCTTTGAAACGACTACTGCCCCTCCACCAGGCCCCGACCCACCAGGCTCCGTGCCCCAGCAGGAAGCTCTCGCACTCAGAAGAAAGCTACTGCCAGGACGGTTGAAGATTTCAAAGCATGCATTAATTACTCACGCAGATCCATGGCAAGGCAGAACGGTGAGGACCCTTCAGGTGTCCAGAGAATCACGTCCGGGCAGCTCAAGTCCATCTCGGACGATTCCTTCTCTGGCCACGGCCCCGCATTGATTCCCCTGAAAGCGCGGCAGAAAAAGCCCAGAGTGAGCTCTAACTCGCTAAGGTCCGAGGCTGCGGGAATTCTATCCCTTAGCCCGTTCCCCCACTCCCCTCTCTATCGGGCCCGCCACAAGAACACTGAGTCAGTCAGCCTTGACACACCACCTCTCTCCCTTGCGCGACAGGCGTACCTGCAGAATTCCCGTTGGCTCCTGAGACATTAACCCGTGGAGATGCTCACCTGGAACGCCTGCCAGTGTCCTGTCAAAGGACACGGCAGGAGCACAGCAAGGACAAAGACACAGACGGAAACGGACAGACAGAACGTATTGGACAATACGAGAGAGGAACAAGAGAGAAACACATGAGAGGCAGACAGAAACCTTACCACCTTGCGTCTAAACGCCTCCATCCAAGCGTCTGCTGAGAAGGACACCGTGTTCCAGAGAAACCCACACCCCTGACAAACGGGAGCCCTGTTTCTCCCGCGAGCACCTCGGGAGCCTGCGCTCGGACTCGCTGTCTAAGCAAACGCCAATTCCCTTCCTAGAACCGAGTGGGCCGAGAGAGTTGCAGACCCGACACTTATCTCCGTGACAGCGATGGCTGCTCCGCTCCCAGACGGACGGTTCTCGCCTCCCTTCGAGCAAGCTCCTCAGCTCCCTACTCTCGTTTTCGTTCCATCCCCAGGCGGCAGCACACCGGGACGGTTGACTTCTTATCGCTTGCTTCCGAACCAAGCAAAGAGGGAAAAACAAACAAACAACTTAGCGTTTCAGTCCGCAAGGACGCGGCATCGCTCCTTCTCCCCTATAACTCACCGCAGCCTCCCACCATTGGCCGCCCCACTCCCGCTGCCGCTGCAGGAACACGGAGAGAAAGGAAGCCTTGAATCTGTATCTACGCTCTGTTGAACCGACTACTGCCCCTTCACCAGTCCCCGACCCACCATGCTCCGTGCCCCAGCAGGAAGCTCTCGCACTCAGAAGAAAGCTACTGCCAGGACGGTTGAGGATTTCAAAGCACGCATCTCTTACTCACGCAGAGACATGGGAAGGGCGAACGCTGAGGACCCTTCAGGTGTTCCGAGAATCACGTCAGGGCAGCTAAAGTCCATCTCGGACGGTTCCTTGTCTGGCCACGGCCCCGCATTGATTCCCCTGCAAGCGCGGCAGAAAAAGCCCAGCATGAGCACTCACTCGCTAAGGTCCGTGGCTGCGGGAATACTATCCCTTAGTCCTTTCTCCCACTCCCCTCTCTATCGGGCCCGCCACAAGAACACTGAGTCAGTCAGCCATGACACACCACCTCTCTCCCTTGCGCGACAGGCGTATCTGCAGAATTCCCGTTGGCTCCTGAGACCTTAACCCGTGGAGATGCTCACCTGGAATGCCTGCCAGTGTCCTGTCGAAGGACACGGCAGAAGCACAGCAAGGACAAAGACACAGACGGAAAGGGACAGACAGAACGTATTGGCCAATACAAGAGAGCAACAAGAGAGAAACACATGAGAGGCAGACAGAAACCTTACCACCTTGCGTCTAAAGGCCTCCATCCAAGCTTCTGCTGAGAAGGACACCGTGTTCCAGAGATCCCGCACCCCTGACAAACGGGAGCCCTGTTTCTTCCGCTAGCACCTCGGGAGCCTGCGCTCGGACTCGCTGTCTAAGCAAACGCCAATTCCCTTACTACAATCGAGTGGGCCGAGAGAGTTCGAAACCCGACACTTATCTCCGTGACAGTGATGGCTGCTCCGCTTCCAGACGGACGGTTCTCGCCTCCCTTCGAGCAAGCTCCTCAGCTCCCTCCTCTCGTTTTCGTTCCATCCCCAGGCGGCAGCATACCGGGACGGTTGACTTCTTATCGCTTGCTTCCGAACGAAGCAAAGAGGGAAAAACAAACAAACAACTTGGCGTTTCAGTCCGCAAGGAAGCGGCATCGCTCCTTCTCTCCTATAACTCACCGCAGCCTCCCACCATCGGCTGCCGCGCTCCCGCTGCCGCTGCAGGAACACGGAGAGAAAGGAGGCCTTGAATCTGTATCCACGCTCCTTTGAACCGACTACTGCCCCTCCACCAGTCCCCGACCCACCAGGCTCCGTGCCCCAGCAGGAAGCTCTCGCACTCAGAAGAAAGCTACTGCCAGGACGGTTGAAGATTTCAAAGCACGCATCTGATACTCACGCAGAGCCATGGCAAGGGAGAACGGTGAGGACCCTTCAGGTGTCCCGAGAATCACGTCCGGGCAGCTCAAGTCCATCTCGGACGATTCCTTCTCTGGCCACGGCCCCGCATTGATTCCCCTGCAAGCGCGGCAGAAAAAGCCCAATGTGAGCTCTCACTCGCTAAGGTCCGTGGCTGCAGGAATTATATCCCTTAGCCCTTTCCCCCTCTCCATCGGGCCCACTACACGAACACTGAGTCAGTCAGCCATGACACACCACCTCTCTCCCTTGCGCGACAGGCGTACCTGCAGAATTCCCGTTGGCTCCTGAGACCTTAACCTGTGGAGATGCTCACCTGGAATGCCTGCCAGCATCCTGTCGAAGGACACGGCAGAAGCACAGCAAGGACAAAGACACAGATGGAAACGGACAGACAGAACGTATTGGCCAATACGAGAGAGCAACAAGAGAGAAACACAGGAGAGGCAGACAGAAATCTTACCACCTTTCGTCTAAACGCCTCCATCGAAGCGCCTGCTGAGAAGGACACCGTGTTCCAGAGAAACCCGCACCCCTGACAAACGGGAGCCCTGTTTCTCCCGTGAGCACCTCGGGAGCCTGCGCTCGGACTCACTGTCTAAGCAAACGTGAATTCCCTTCCTAGAACCGAGTGGGCTACTCGTTGGGATCCTTGGCTAGGGGTTTCTCTCTCTGAGCAAACAGGGCATATCTTTGTGGATTTAGGTCATCAGAGGCTCATCTAACCCAAATGCTTATGTCAATTCTGTTCACTCTTCTCCCACCTGGATGGCTTTTGCCTTGGATCCATTTTGCTCATAGTCTCATTTTCTGCTCTCTTCGTCACAAAACTGGAGGAGACTCCAACAGTTGGCTTTTTCCCTCTTTCTGAATCCAGCACTTTAAGAAAAGTGTACATGTTGGCATATCTTTCAGTAATGTCGCATAACCTCTTCTCACATATAATGTATGCCGCTGGCTTCTACCCTCCCCCTCCGCCTCTCACTGCCACTGCAGAAATACCAGTAGAGACGAGCGCATGAGCCTACATCCAAACAGTCTTTTGTAAACAGTAGACCCAGCAGAATTCTTCGTACCCAAAAAGAAGCTCATGGCTTCTGAAGCAACCAACTGCCAGTTGTCGCCTATTTTTTTGAAGGCTCCAAAGACCACTTCTGTGGCGATGCTCACCCAGCAGAGCTGCCCACGTCCTGTGCAGGGAGACAGCACGTCTGCAAAGAGTAGATTCTCAAAGAGGCTGATGAGTGGAGAAGTTCATTTCCTATTTTGGGTCTCTACAGAAGTTTGACTGTCTTAAATATATGGCATTGGGGGCTGCACTGTGGAAAGAAAAGGTCTAAGGATCCCAGGGACACCGAGAGTTTGGGGGATTAGAGGCCTCCGAGATGAAGGAGAGCATGGAGGAGTGTTTGAGAGCCCCAGGTTGGCAGGCAAAGCCACCTCAGCAAGTTCATGGGAAACAGTAATTGGAATTGGGGAGAGCTAGGGGTTAAGAGATCCCATGAATGGAGGAATAACCAGTGGGGGGAGCAGATTAGGGAAGGATACGGCTGGCTGGCAGTGTGGGAAGGAGGAGGACTGAGGGGGTAGGAGTACAACTTGAGGGTGCAAAGGAAGGAAGGAAGGAATAAGGGAGGCTGGTAGGTCACAGACCTGGTGAGATAGGGGTGTGTGGATTGAGAAGGAAGGAAGGAAAAAGAGAGGCTGAAAAGACATAGACCTGTCAAGACAGGTGTGTGAGGAGGAGGGTGTGTGGGTAAAGCCAACAGGGAGCTGAGGTAAAACCAACAGGGAGGTGGGGAACGGTGTGTTGAATGGACTGGGGGGTGCAGTTCGGGCAGGGGGTGTTGAATGGACTGGGGGTGAGGGAAGAGGATGCAGGTGGGCAAGGGCGTGTTGAATGGACTGGGGGGTGCAGGTCAGGCAGGGGGTGTTGAATAGACTGGGGGTGAGGGAAAAGGATGCAGGTGGGCAAGGGCGTGTTGAATAGGGTGGGGCAAGAGGATGGAGGTGGGCAAGGGCGTGTTGAATGGACTGGGGGTGGGGGAAGAGGGTGTAGGTGGGCAAGGGCGTGTTGAATAGACTGGGGGTGGGGGAAGAGGGTGCAAGTGGGCAAGGGCGTGTTGAATGCACTGGGAGTGGGGGAAGAGGATGCAGGGGGGAAGGGCGTGTTGAAAAGACTGGGGGTGGGGATGGGGGAAGAGGGTGCAGGTGGGCAAGGGCGTGTGGAATGCACTGGGGGTGGGGAAAGAGGGTGCAGGTGGGCAAGGGCGTGTTGAATGCACTGGGGTGGGGGAAGGGGATGCAGGGGGGAAGGGCATGTTGAATAGACTGGGGGTGGGGGAACAGGGTGTAGGTGGGCAAGGGCGTGTTGATTGGTCTGGGGGTGGGGGAAGAGGATGCAGGTGGGCAAGGGCGTGTGGAATGCATTGGGGGTGGGGGAAGAGGATGTAGGGCGGAAGGGTGTGTTGAATGCACTGCGGGTGGGGTAAGGGAGTGCAGGTTGTGCGTGGGGTGTTGAATGGACTGGGGGTGGGGGAAGAGGATGCAGGGGGAAGGACGTGTTGAATGGACTGGGGGTGGGGGAAGAGGATGCAGGGGGGAAGGGCGTGTTGAATGGACTGGGGGTGGGGGAAGAGGATGCAGGGGGGAAGGGCGTGTTGAATGGACTGGGGGTGGGAGAAGAGGATGCAGGGGGGAAGGGCCTGTTGAATGGACTGGGGGTGGGGGAAGAGGATGCAGGGGGAAGGGCGTGTTGAATGGACTGGGGGTGGGGGAAGAGGATGCAGGGGGAAGGGCGTGTTGAATGGACTGGGGGTGGGGGAAGAGGATGCAGGGGGCAAGGGCGTGTTGAATGGACTGGGGGTGGGGGAAGAGGATGCAGGGGGGAAGGGCGTGTTGAATGCACTGGGGGTGGGAGAAGAGGATGCAGGGGGGAAGGGCGTGTTGAATGGACTGGGGGTGGGGGAAGAGGATGCAGGGGGAAGGGCGTGTTGAATGGACTGGGGGTGGGGGAAGAGGATGCAGGGGGCAAGGGCGTGTTGAATGGACTGGGGGTGGGGGAAGAGGATGCAGGGGGGAAGGGCGTGTTGAATGCACTGGGGGTGGGAGAAGAGGATGCAGGGGGGAAGGGCGTGTTGAATGGACTGGGGGTGGGGGAAGAGGATGCAGGGGGAAGGGCGTGTTGAATGGACTGGGGGTGGGGGAAGAGGATGCAGGGGGAAGGGCGTGTTGAATGCGCTGGGGGTGGGGGAAGAGGATGCAGGGGGGAAGGGCGTGTTGAATGGACTGGGGGTGGGGGAAGAGGATGCAGGGGGAAAGGGCGTGTTGAATGGCATGGGGGTGGGGGAAGAGGATGCAGGGGGGAAGGGCGTGTTGAATGGACTGGGGGTGGGGGAAGAGGATGCAGGGGGGAAGGGCGTGTTGAATGGACTGGGGGTGGGGGAAGAGGATGCAGGAGCAAGGGCGTGTTGAACGGACTGGGGGTGGGGGAAGAGGATGCAGGGGGAAGGGCGTGTTGAATGGACTGGGGGTGGGGGAAGAGGATGCAGGGGGAAGGGCGTGTTGAATGGACTGGGGGTGGGGGAAGAGGATGCAGGGGGAAGGGCGTGTTGAATGGACTGGGGGTGGGGGAAGAGGATGCAGGGGGGGAAGGGTGTGTTGAATGGACTGGGGGTGGGGGAAGAGGATGCAGGGGGAAGGGCGTGTTGAATGGACTGGGGGTGGGGGAAGAGGATGCAGGGGGGAAGGGCTTGTTGAATGGACTGCGGTGGGGGAAGAGGATGCAGGGGGGAAGGGCATTTTGAATGCACTGGGGGTTGGAGAAAAGGATGCAGGGGGGAAGGGCTTGTTGAATGGACTGGGGTGGGGGAAGAGGATGCAGGGGGGAAGGGCGTGTTGAATGGACTGGGGGTGGGAGAAGAGGATGCAGGGGGGAAGGGCGTGTTGAATGGACTGGGGGTGGGAGAAGAGGATGCAGGGGGGAAGGGCGTGTTGAATGGACTGGAGGTGGGGGAAGAAGATGCAGGGGGGAAGGGCGTGTTGAATGGACTGGGGGTGGGGGAAGAGGATGCAGGGGGGAAGGACGTGTTGAATGGACTGGGGATGGGGGAAGAGGATGCAGGGGGGAAGGGCGTGTTGAATGGACTGGGGGTGGGGGAAGAGGATGCAGGGGGAAGGACGTGTTGAATGGACTGGGGGTGGGGGAAGAGGATGCAGGGGGAAGGGCGTGTTGAATGGACTGGGGGTGGGGGAAGAGGATGCAGGGGGAAGGGCGTGTTGAATGGACTGGGGGTGGGGGAAGAGGATGCAGGGGGAAGGGCGTGTTGAATGGACTGGGGGTGGGGGAAGAGGATGCAGGGGGGGAAGGGTGTGTTGAATGGACTGGGGGTGGGGGAAGAGGATGCAGGGGGAAGGGCGTGTTGAATGGACTGGGGGTGGGGGAAGAGGATGCAGGGGGGAAGGGCTTGTTGAATGGACTGCGGTGGGGGAAGAGGATGCAGGGGAGAAGGGCATTTTGAATGCACTGGGGGTTGGAGAAAAGGATGCAGGGGGGAAGGGCTTGTTGAATGGACTGGGGTGGGGGAAGAGGATGCAGGGGGGAAGGGCGTGTTGAATGGACTGGGGGTGGGAGAAGAGGATGCAGGGGGGAAGGGCGTGTTGAATGGACTGGGGGTGGGAGAAGAGGATGCAGGGGGGAAGGGCGTGTTGAATGGACTGGAGGTGGGGGAAGAAGATGCAGGGGGGAAGGGCGTGTTGAATGGACTGGGGGTGGGGGAAGAGGATGCAGGGGGGAAGGACGTGTTGAATGGACTGGGGATGGGGGAAGAGGATGCAGGGGGGAAGGGCGTGTTGAATGGACTGGGGGTGGGGGAAGAGGATGCAGGGGGAAGGACGTGTTGAATGGACTGGGGGTGGGGGAAGAGGATGCAGGGCGGAAGGGCGTGTTGAATGCACTGGGGGTGGGGGAAGAGGGTGCAGGGGGGAAGGGCGTGTGGAATGCACTGAGGGTGGGGGAAGAGGATGCAGGGGGGAAGGGTGTGTTGAATGCACTGCGGGTGGGGTAAGGGAATGCAGGTTGGGCGGGGGGTGTTGAATGGACTGGGGGTGGGGGAAGAGGATGCAGGGGGAAGGGCGTGTTGAATGGACTGGGGGTGGGGGAAGAGGATGCAGGGGGGAAGGGCGTGTTGAATGGACTGGGGGTGGGGGAAGAGGATGCAGGGGGGAAGGGCGTGCTGAATGGACTGGGGGTGGGGGAAGAGGACGCAGGGGGGAAGGGCGTGTTGAATGGACTGGGGGTGGGGGAAGAGGATGCAGGGGGGAAGGGCGTGTGGAATGGACTGGGGGTGGGGGAAGAGGATGCAGGGGGGAAGGGTGTGTTGCATGCACTGGGGGTGGGGTAAGGGAGTGCAGGTTGGGCGGGGGGTGTTGAATGGACTGGGGGTGGGGGAAGAGGATGCAGGGGGAAGGGCGTGTTGAATGGACTGGGGGTGGGGGAAGAGGATGCAGGGGGAAGGGCGTGTTGAATGGACTGGGGGTGGGGGAAGAGGATGCAGGGGGGAAGGGCGTGTTGAATGGACTGGGGGTGGGGGAAGAGGATGCAGGGGGGAAGGGCGTGTTGAATCGACTGCGGGTGGGGGAAGAGGATGCAGGGGGAAGGGCGTGTTGAATGGACTGGGGGTGGGGGAAGACGATGAAGGGGGAAGGGCGTGTTGAATGGACTGGGGGTGGGGGAAGAGGATGCAGGGGGGAAGGGCTTGTTGAATGGACTGGGGTGGGGGAAGAGGATGCAGGGGGGAAAGGGCATTTTGAATGCACTGGGGGTTGGAGAAGAGGATGCAGGGGGGAAGGCCGTGTTGAATGGACTGGGGTGGGCGAAGAGGATGCAGGGGGGAAGGGCGTGTTGAATGGACTGGGGGTGGGAGAAGAGGATGCAGGGGGGAAGGGCGTGTTGAATGGACTGGAGGTGGGGGAAGAGGATGCAGGCGGGAAGGGCGTGTTGAATGGACTCGGGGTGGGGGAAGAGGATGCAGGGGGGAAGGGCGTGTTGAATGCACTGGGGGTGGGGGAAGAGGATGCAGGGGGAAGGGCGTGTTGACTGGACTGGGGGTGGGGGAAGGGCGTGTTGAATGGACTGGGGGTGGGGGAAGAGGATGCAGGGGGGAAGGGCGTGTTGAATGGGCTGGGGGTGGGGGAAGAGGATGCAGGGGGGAAGGGCGTGTTGAATGGACTGGGGGTGGGGGAAGAGGATGCAGGGGGAAGGGCGTGTTGAATGGACTGGGGGTGGGGGAAGAGGATGCAGGGGGAAGGGCGTGTTGAATGGACTGGGGGTGGGGGAAGAGGATGCAGGGGGGAAGGGCGTGTTGAATGGACTGGGGGTGGAGGAAGAGGATGCAGGGGGGAAGGGCGTGTTGAATGGACTGGGGGTGGGGGAAGAGGATGCAGGGGGGAAGGGCGTGTTGAATGGACTGGGGGTGGGGGAAGAGGATGCAGGGGGAAGGGCGTGTTGAATGGACTGGGGGTGGGGGAAGAGGATGCAGGGGGAAGGGCGTGTTGAATGCGCTGGGGGTGGGGGAAGAGGATGCAGGGGGGAAGGGCGTGTTGAATGGGCTGGGGGTGGGGGAAGAGGATGCAGGGGGAAGGGCGTGTTGAATGGACTGGGGGTGGGGGAAGAGGATGCAGGGGGGAAGGGCGTGTTGAATGGACTGGGGGTGGGGGAAGAGGATGCAGGGGGAAGGGCGTGTTGAATGGACTGGGGGTGGGGGAAGAGGATGCAGGGGGAAGGGCGTGTTGAATGGACTGGGGGTGGGGGAAGAGGATGCAGGGGGAAGGGCGTGTTGAATGGACTGGGGCTGGGGGAAGAGGATGCAGGGGGGAAGGGCGTGTTGAATGGACTGGGGGTGGGGGAAGAGGATGCAGGGAGGAAGGGCGTGTTGAATGGACTGGGGGTGGGGGAAGAGGATGCAGGGGGGAAGGGCGTGTTGAATGGACTGGGGGTGGGGGAAGAGGATGCAGGGGGGAAGGGCGTGTTGAATGGACTGGGGGTGCGGGAAGAGGATGCAGGGGGAAGGGCGTGTTGAATGGACTGGGGGTGGGGGAAGAGGATGCAGGGGGGAAGGGCGTTTTGAATGGACTGGGGGTGGGGGAAGAGGATGCAGGGGGAAGGGCGTGTTGAATGGACTGGGGGTGGGGGAAGAGGATGCAGGGGGGAAGGGCTTGTTGAATGGACTGGGGTGGGGGAAGAGGATGCAGGGGGGAAGGGCATTTTGAATGCACTGGGGGTTGGAGAAGAGGATGGAGGGGGGAAGGCCGTGTTGAATTGACTGGGGTGGGGGAAGAGGATGCAGGGGGAAAGGGCGTGTTGAATGGACTGGGGGTGGGGGAAGAGGATGCAGGGGGAAGGGCGTGTTGAATAGACTGGGGGTGGGGGAAGAGGATGCAGGGGGAAGGGCGTGTTGAATGGACTGGGGGTGGGGGAAGAGGATGCAGGGGGGAAGGGCGTGTTGAATGGACTGGGGGTGGAGGAAGAGGTTGCAGGGGGGAAGGGCGTGTTGAATGGACTGGGGGTGGGGAAGAGGATGCAGGGGGGAAGGGCGTGTTGAATGGACTGGGGGTGGGGGAAGAGGATGCAGGGGGGAAGGGCGTGTTGAATGGACTGGGGGTGGGGGAAGAGGATGCAGGGGGGAAGGGCGTGTTGAATGGACTGGGGGTGGGAGAAGAGGATGCAGGGGGGAAGGGCCTGTTGAATGGACTGGGGGTGGGGGAAGAGGATGCAGGGGGAAGGGCGTGTTGAATGGACTGGGGGTGGGGGAAGAGGATGCAGGGGGAAGGGCGTGTTGAATGGACTGGGGGTGGGGGAAGAGGATGCAGGGGGGAAGGGCGTGTTGAATGGACTGGGGGTGGGGGAAGAGGATGCAGGGGGAAGGGCGTGTTGAATGGACTGGGGGTGGGGGAAGAGGATGCAGGGGGAAGGGCGTGTTGAATGCGCTGGGGGTGGGGGAAGAGGATGCAGGGGGGAAGGGCGTGTTGAATGGACTGGGGGTGGGGGAAGAGGATGCAGGGGGAAAGGGCGTGTTGAATGGCATGGGGGTGGGAGAAGAGGTTGCAGGGGGGAAGGGCGTGTTGAATGGACTGGGGGTGGGGGAAAAGGATGCAGGGGAGAAGGGCGTGTTGAATGGACTGGGGGTGGGGGAAGAGGATGCAGGAGCAAGGGCGTGTTGAATGGACTGGGGGTGGGGGAAGAGGATGCAGGGGGAAGGGCGTGTTGAATGGACTGGGGGTGGGGGAAGAGGATGCAGGGGGAAGGGCGTGTTGAATGGACTGGGGGTGGGGGAAGAGGATGCAGGGGGGAAGGGCGTGTTGAATGGACTGGGGGTGGGGGAAAAGGATGCAGGGGGAAGGGCGTGTTGAATGGACTGGGGGTGGGGGAAGAGGATGCAGGGGGGAAGGGCTTGTTGAATGGACTGCGGTGGGGGAAGAGGATGCAGGGGGGAAGGGCATTTTGAATGCACTGGGGGTTGGAGAAAAGGATGCAGGGGGGAAGGGCTTGTTGAATGGACTGGGGTGGGGGAAGAGGATGCAGGGGGGAAGGGCGTGTTGAATGGACTGGGGGTGGGAGAAGAGGATGCAGGGGGGAAGGGCGTGTTGAATGGACTGGAGGTGGGGGAAGAAGATGCAGGGGGGAAGGGCGTATTGAATGGACTGGGGGTGGGGGAAGAGGATGCAGGGGGGAAGGGCGTGTTGAATGGACTGGGGGTGGGGGAAGAGGATGCAGGGGGGAAGGGCGTGTTGAGTGGACTGGGGGTGGGGGAAGAGGATGCAGGGGGGAAGGGCGTGTTGAATGGACTGGGGGTGGGGGAAGAGGATGCAGGGGGGAAGGGCGTGTGGAATGCACTGAGGGTGGGGGAAGAGGATGCAGGGGGGAAGGGTGTGTTGAATGCACTGGGGGTGGGGTAAGGGAATGCAGGTTGGGCGGGGGGTGTTGAATGGACTGGGGGTGGGGGAAGAGGATGCAGGGGGAAGGGCGTGTTGAATGGACTGGGGGTGGGGGAAGAGGATGCAGGGGGGAAGGGCGTGTTGAATGGACTGGGGGTGGGGGAAGAGGATGCAGGGGGGAAGGGCGTGCTGAATGCACTGGGGGTGGGGGAAGAGGATGCAGGGGGGAAGGGCGTGTTGAATGGACTGGGGGTGAAGGGAAGAGGATGCAGGGGGGAAGGGCGTGTGGAATGGACTGGGGGTGGGGGAAGAGGATGCAGGGGGGAAGGGTGTGTTGCATGCACTGGGGGTGGGGTAAGGGAGTGCAGGTTGGGCGGGGGGTGTTGAATGGACTGGGGGTGGGGGAAGAGGATGCAGGGGGAAGGGCGTGTTGAATGGACTGGGGGTGGGGGAAGAGGATGCAGGGGGAAGGGCGTGTTGAATGGACTGGGGGTGGGGGAAGAGGATGCAGGGGGAAGGGCGTGTTGAATGGACTGGGGGTGGGGGAAGAGGATGCAGGGGGGAAGGGCGTGTTGAATGGACTGGGGGTGGGGGAAGAGGATGCAGGGGGGAAGGGCGTGTTGAATCGACTGCGGGTGGGGGAAGAGGATGCAGGGGGAAGGGCGTGTTGAATGGACTGGGGGTGGGGGAAGAGGATGAAGGGGGAAGGGCGTGTTGAATGGACTGGGGGTGGGGGAAGAGGATGCAGGGGGGAAGGGCTTGTTGAATGGACTGGGGTGGGGGAAGTGGATGCAGGGGGGAAGGGCATTCTGAATGCACAGGGGTTGGAGAAGAGGATGCAGGGGGGAAGGCCGTGTTGAATGGACTGGGGTGGGGGAAGAGGATGCAGGGGGGAAGGGCGTGTTGAATGGACTGGGGGTGGGAGAAGAGGATGCAGGGGGGAAGGGCGTGTTGAATGGACTGGAGGTGGGGGAAGAGGATGCAGGGGGGAAGGGCGTGTTGAATCGACTGCGGGTGGGGGAAGAGGATGCAGGGGGAAGGGCGTGTTGAATGGACTGGGGGTGGGGGAAGAGGATGAAGGGGGAAGGGCGTGTTGAATGGACTGGGGGTGGGGGAAGAGGATGCAGGGGGGAAGGGCTTGTTGAATGGACTGGGGTGGGGGAAGTGGATGCAGGGGGGAAGGGCATTCTGAATGCACAGGGGTTGGAGAAGAGGATGCAGGGGGGAAGGCCGTGTTGAATGGACTGGGGTGGGGGAAGAGGATGCAGGGGGGAAGGGCGTGTTGAATGGACTGGGGGTGGGAGAAGAGGATGCAGGGGGGAAGGGCGTGTTGAATGGACTGGAGGTGGGGGAAGAGGATGCAGGGGGGAAGGGCGTGTTGAATGGACTGGGGGTGGGGGAAGAGGATGCAGGGGGAAGCGCGTGTTGAATGGACTGGGGGTGGGGGAAGAGGATGCAGGGGGGAAGGGCGTGTTGAATGGACTGGGGGTGGGGGAAGAGGATGCAGGGGGGAAGGGCGTGTTGAATGGACTGGGGGTGGGGGAAGAGGATGCAGGGGGAAGGGCGTGTTGAATGGACTGGGGGTGGGGGAAGAGGATGCAGGGGGGAAGGGCGTGTTGAATGGACTGGGGGTGGGGGAAGAGGATGCAGGGGGAAAGGGCGTGTTGAATGGCCTGGGGGTGGGGGAAGAGGATGCAGGGGGGAAGGGCGTGTTGAATGGCCTGGGGGTGGGGGAAGAGGATGCAGGGGGGAAGGGCATGTTGAATTGACTGGGGGTGGGGGAAGAGGATGCAGGAGCAAGGGCGTGTTGAATGGACTGGGGGTGGGGGAAGAGGATGCAGGGGGAAGGGCGTGTTGAATGGACTGGGGGTGGGGGAAGAGGATGCAGGGGGAAGGGCGTGTTGAATGGACTGGGGGTGGGGGAAGAGGATGCAGGGGGGAAGGGCGTGTTGAATGGACTGGGGGTGGGGGAAGAGGATGCAGGGGGGAAGAGCGTGTTGAATGGACTGGGGGTGGGGGAAGAGGATGCAGGGGGAAGGGCGTGTTGAATGGACTGGGGGTGGGGGAAGAGGATGCAGGGGGAAGGGCGTGTTGAATGGACTGGGGGTGGGGGAAGAGGATGCAGGGGGGAAGGGCTTGTTGAATGGACTGGGGTGGGGGAAGAGGATGCAGGGGGGAAGGGCATTTTGAACGCACTGGGGGTTGGAGAAGAGGATGCAGGGGGGAAGGGCATGTTGAATGGACTGGGGTGGGGGAAGAGGATGCAGGGGGGAAGGGCGTGTTGAATGGACTGGGGGTGGGAGAAGAGGATGCAGGGGGGAAGGGCGTGTTGAATGGACTGGAGGTGGGGGAAGAGGATGCAGGCGGGAAGGGCGTGTTGAATGGACTGGGGGTGGGGGAAGAGGATGCAGGGGGAAAGGGCGTGTTGAATGCACTGGGGGTGGGGGAAGAGGATGCAGGGGGAAGGGCGTGTTGAATGGACTGGGGGTGGGGGAAGAGGATGCAGGGGGGAAGGGCGTGTTGAATGGACTGGGGGTGGGGGAAGAGGATGCAGGGGGGAAGGGCGTGTTGAATGGACTGGGGGTGGGGGAAGAGGATGCGGGGGGAAGGGCGTGTTGAATGGACTGGGGGTGGGGCAAGAGGATGCAGGGGGGAAGGGCGTGTTGAATGGACTGGGGGTGCGGGAAGAGGATGCAGGGGGAAGGGCGTGTTGAATGGACTGGGGGTGGGGGAAGAGGATGCAGGGGGGAAGGGCGTGTTGAATGGACTGGGGGTGGGAGAAGAGGATGCAGGGGGGAAGGGCTTGTTGAATGGACTGGGGTGGGGGAAGTGGATGCAGGGGGGAAGGGCATTTTGAATGCACTGGGGGTTGGAGAAGAGGATGCAGGGGGGAAGGCCGTGTTGAATGGACTGGGGTGGGGGAAGAGGATGCAGGGGGGAAGGGCGTGTTGAATGGACTGGGGGTGGGAGAAGAGGATGCAGGGGGGAAGGGCGTGTTGAATGGACTGGAGGTGGGGGAAGAGGATGCAGGGGGGAAGGGCGTGTTGAATGGACTGGGGGTGGGGGAAGAGGATGCAGGGGGAAGGGCGTGTTGAATGGACTGGGGGTGGGGGAAGAGGATGCAAGGGGGAAGGGCGTGTTGAATGGACTGGGGGTGGGGGAAGAGGATGCAGGGGGGAAGGGCGTGTTGAATGGACTGGGGGTGGGGGAAGAGGATGCAGGGGGAAGGGCGTGTTGAATGGACTGGGGTGGGGGAAGAGGATGCAGGGGGGAAGGGCATTTTGAATGCACTGGGGGTTGGAGAAGAGGATGCAGGGGGGAAGGCCGTGTTGAATGGACTGGGGGTGCGGGAAGAGGATGCAGGGGGAAGGGCGTGTTGAATGGACTGGGGGTGGGGGAAGAGGATGCAGGGGGGAAGGGCGTGTTGAATGGACTGGGGGTGGGAGAAGAGGATGCAGGGGGGAAGGGCTTGTTGAATGGACTGGGGTGGGGGAAGTGGATGCAGGGGGGAAGGGCATTTTGAATGCACTGGGGGTTGGAGAAGAGGATGCAGGGGGGAAGGCCGTGTTGAATGGACTGGGGTGGGGGAAGAGGATGCAGGGGGGAAGGGCGTGTTGAATGGACTGGGGGTGGGAGAAGAGGATGCAGGGGGGAAGGGCGTGTTGAATGGACTGGAGGTGGGGGAAGAGGATGCAGGGGGGAAGGGCGTGTTGAATGGACTGGGGGTGGGGGAAGAGGATGCAGGGGGAAGGGCGTGTTGAATGGACTGGGGGTGGGGGAAGAGGATGCAGGGGGGAAGGGCGTGTTGAATGGACTGGGGGTGGGGGAAGAGGATGCAGGGGGGAAGGGCGTGTTGAATGGACTGGGGGTGGGGGAAGAGGATGCAGGGGGAAGGGCGTGTTGAATGGACTGGGGTGGGGGAAGAGGATGCAGGGGGGAAGGCCGTGTTGAATGGACTGGGGTGGGGGAAGAGGATGCAGGGGGGAAGGGCGTGTTGAATGGACTGGGGGTGGGAGAAGAGGATGCAGGGGGGAAGGGCGTGTTGAATGGACTGGAGGTGGGGGAAGAGGATGCAGGCGGGAAGGGCGTGTTGAATGGACTGGGGGTGGGGGAAGAGGATGCAGGGGGAAGGGCGTGTTGAATGGACTGGGGGTGGGGGAAGAGGATGCAGGGGGAAGGGCGTGTTGAATGGACTGGGGGTGGGGGAAGAGGATGCAGGGGGGAAGGGTGTGTTGAATGGACTGGGGGTGGAGGAAGAGGATGCAGGGGTGAAGGGCGTGTTGAATGGACTGGGGGTGGGGGAAGAGGATGCAGGGGGAAGGGCGTGTTGAATGGACTGGGGGTGGGGGAAGAGGATGCAGGGGGGAAGGGCGTGTTGAATGGACTGGGGGTGGGGGAAGAGGATGCAGGGGGGAAGGGCGTGTTGAATGGACTGGGGGTGGGGGAAGAGGATGCAGGGGGAAGGGCGTGTTGAATGGACTGGGGGTGGGGGAAGAGGATGCAGGGGGGAAGGGCGTGTTGAATGGACTGGGGGTGGGGGAAGAGGATGCAGGGGGGAAGGGCGTGTTGAATGGACTGGGGGTGGGGGAAGAGGATGCAGGGGGGAAGGGCGTGTTGAATGGACTGGGGTTGGGGGAAGAGGATGCAGGGGGAAGGGCGTGTTGAATGGACTGGGGGTGGGGGAAGAGGATGCAGGGGGGAAGGGCGTGTTGAATGGACTGGGGGTGGGGGAAGAGGGTGCAGGGGGGAAGGGCGTGTGTAATGCACTGGGGGTGGGGGAAGAGGATGCAGGGGGGAAGGGTGTGTTGAATGCACTGCGGGTGGGGTAAGGGAGTGCAGGTTGGGCGGGGGGTGTTGAATGGACTGGGGGTGGGGGAAGAGGATGCAGGGGGAAGGGCGTGTTGAATGGACTGGGGGTGGGGGAAGAGGATGCAGGGGGGAAGGGTGTGTTGAATGCACTGCGGGTGGGGTAAGGGAGTGCAGGTTGGGCGGGGGGTGTTGAATGGACTGGGGGTGGGGGAAGAGGATGCAGGGGGAAGGGCGTGTTGAATGGACTGGGGGTGGGGGAAGAGGATGCAGGGGGGAAGGGCGTGTTGAATGCACTGGGGGTGGGGGAAGAGGGTGCAGGGGGGAAGGGCGTGTGGAATGCACTGAGGGTGGGGGAAGAGGATGCAGGGGGGAAGGGTGTGTTGAATGCACTGGGGGTGGGGTAAGGGAATGCAGGTTGGGCGGGGGGTGTTGAATGGACTGGGGGTGGGGGAAGAGGATGCAGGGGGAAGGGCGTGTTGAATGGACTGGGGGTGGGGGAAGAGGATGCAGGGGGGAAGGGCGTGTTGAATGGACTGGGGGAGGGGGAAGAGGATGCAGGGGGGAAGGGCGTGCTGAATGGACTGGGGTTGGGGGAAGAGGATTCAGGGGGGAAGGGCGTGTTGAATGGACTGGGGGTGGGGGAAGAGGATGCAGGGGGGAAGGGCGTGTTGAATGGACTGGGGGTGGGGGAAGAGGATGCAGGGGGGAAGGGCGTGTTGAATGGACTGGGGTTGGGGGAAGAGGATGCAGGGGGGAAGGGCGTGTTGAATGGACTGGGGTTGGGGGAAGAGGATGCAGGGGGGAAGGGCGTGTTGAATGGACTGGGGATGGGGGAAGAGGATGCAGGGGGGAAGGGCGTGTTGAATGGACTGGGGGTGGGGGAAGAGGATGCAGGGGGGAAGGGCGTGTTGAATGGACTGGTGGTGGGGGAAGAGGATGCAGGGGGAAGGGCGTGTTGAATGGACTGGGGGTGGGGGAAGAGGATGCAGGGGGGAAGGGCGTGTTGAATGGACTGGGGGTGGGGGAAGAGGATGCAGGGGGAAGGGCGTGTTGAATGGACTGGGGGTGGGGGAAGAGGATGCAGGGGGGAAGGGCGTGTTGAATGGACTGGGGGTGGGGGAAGAGGATGCAGGGGGAAGGGCGTGTTGAATGGACTGGGGGTGGGAGAAGAGGATGCAGGGGGGAAGGGCGTGTTGAATGGACTGGGGGTGGGGGAAGAGGATGCAGGGGGGAAGGGCGTGTTGAATGGACTGGGGGTGGGGGAAGAGGATGCAGGGGGGAAGGGCGTGTTGAATGGACTGGGGTTGGGGGAAGAGGATGCAGGGGGAAGGGCGTGTTGAATGGACTGGGGGTGGGGGAAGAGGATGCAGGGGGGAAGGGCGTGTTGAATGGACTGGGGGAGGGGGAAGAGGATGCAGGGGGGAAGGGCGTGCTGAATGGACTGGGGTTGGGGGAAGAGGATTCAGGGGGGAAGGGCGTGTTGAATGGACTGGGGGTGGGGGAAGAGGATGCAGGGGGGAAGGGCGTGTTGAATGGACTGGGGGTGGGGGAAGAGGATGCAGGGGGGAAGGGCGTGTTGAATGGACTGGGGTTGGGGGAAGAGGATGCAGGGGGGAAGGGCGTGTTGAATGGACTGGGGTTGGGGGAAGAGGATGCAGGGGGGAAGGGCGTGTTGAATGGACTGGGGATGGGGGAAGAGGATGCAGGGGGGAAGGGCGTGTTGAATGGACTGGGGGTGGGGGAAGAGGATGCAGGGGGGAAGGGCGTGTTGAATGGACTGGTGGTGGGGGAAGAGGATGCAGGGGGAAGGGCGTGTTGAATGGACTGGGGGTGGGGGAAGAGGATGCAGGAGCAAGGGCGTGTTGAATGGACTGGGGGTGGGGGAAGAGGATGCAGGGGGGAAGGGCGTGTTGAATGGACTGGGGGTGGGGGAAGAGGATGCAGGGGGAAGGGCGTGTTGAATGGACTGGGGGTGGGGGAAGAGGATGCAGGGGGGAAGGGCGTGTTGAATGGACTGGGGGTGGGGGAAGAGGATGCAGGGGGAAGGGCGTGTTGAATGGACTGGGGGTGGGAGAAGAGGATGCAGGGGGGAAGGGCGTGTTGAATGGACTGGGGGTGGGGGAAGAGGATGCAGGGGGGAAGGGCGTGTTGAATGGACTGGGGGTGGGGGAAGAGGATGCAGGGGGGAAGGGCGTGTTGAATGGACTGGGGTTGGGGGAAGAGGATGCAGGGGGAAGGGCGTGTTGAATGGACTGGGGGTGGGGGAAGAGGATGCAGGGGGGAAGGGCGTGTTGAATGGACTGGGGGTGGGGGAAGAGGATGCAGGGGGGAAGGGCGTGTGGAATGCACTGGGGGTGGGGGAAGAGGATGCAGGGGGGAAGGGTGTGTTGAATGCACTGCGGGTGGGGTAAGGGAGTGCAGGTTGGGCGGGGGGTGTTGAATGGACTGGGGGTGGGGGAAGAGGATGCAGGGGGGAAGGGCGTGTTGAATGGACTGGGGGTGGGGGAAGAGGATGCAGGGGGAAGGGCGTGTTGAATGGACTGGGGGTGGGAGAAGAGGATGCAGGGGGGAAGGGCGTGTTGAATGGACTGGGGGTGGGGGAAGAGGATGCAGGGGGGAAGGGCGTGTTGAATGGACTGGGGGTGGGGGAAGAGGATGCAGGGGGGAAGGGCGTGTTGAATGGACTGGGGTTGGGGGAAGAGGATGCAGGGGGAAGGGCGTGTTGAATGGACTGGGGGTGGGGGAAGAGGATGCAGGGGGGAAGGGCGTGTTGAATGGACTGGGGGTGGGGGAAGAGGATGCAGGGGGAAGGGCGTGTTGAATGGACTGGGGGTGGGGGAAGAGGATGCAGGGGGGAAGGGCGTGTTGAATGCACTCGGGGTGGGGGAAGAGGGTGCAGGGGGGAAGGGCGTGTGGAATGCACTGAGGGTGGGGGAAGAGGATGCAGGGGGGAAGGGCGTGTTGAATGCACTGGGGGTGGGGTAAGGGAATGCAGGTTGGGCGGGGGGTGTTGAATGGACTAGGGGTGGGGGAAGAGGATGCAGGGGGAAGGGCGTGTTGAATGGACTGGGGGTGGGGGAAGAGGATGCAGGGGGGAAGGGCGTGTTGAATGGACTGGGGGTGGGGGAAGAGGATGCAGGGGGGAAGGGCGTGTTGAATGGACTGGGGGTGGGGGAAGAGGATGGGGGGGGAAGGGCGTGTTGAATGGACTGGGGGTGGGGGAAGAGGATGCAGGGGGGAAGGGCGTGTTGAATGGACTGGGGGTGGGGGAAGAGGATGCAGGGGGGAAGGGCGTGTTGAATGGACTGGGGGTGCGGGAAGAGGATGCAGGGGGAAGGGCGTGTTGAATGGACTGGGGGTGGGGGAAGAGGATGCAGGGGGGAAGGGCGTGTTGAATGGACTGGGGGTGGGGGAAGAGGATGCAGGGGGAAGGGCGTGTTGAATGGACTCGGGGTGGGGGAAGAGGATGCAGGGGGGAAGGGCTTCTTGAATGGACTGGGGTGGGGGAAGAGGATGCAGGGGGGAAGGGCATTTTGAATGCACTGGGGGTTGGAGAACAGGATGCAGGGGGGAAGGCCGTGATGAATGGACTGGGGGGGGGGAAGAGGATGCAGGGGGAAGGGCGTGTTGAATGGACTGGGGGTGGGGGAAGAGGATGCAGGGGGAAGGGCGTGTTGAATGGACTGGGGGTGGGGGAAGAGGATGCAGGGGGGAAGGGCGTGTTGAATGGACTGGGGGTGGGGGAAGAGGATGCAGGGGGGAAGGGCGCGTTGAATGCACTGGGGGTGGGGGAAGAGGATGCAGGGGGGAAGGGCGTGTTGAATGGACTGGGGGTGGGGGAAGAGGATGCAGGGGGGAAGGGCGTGTTGAATGGACTGGGGGTGGGGGAAGAGGATGCAGGGGGAAGGGCGTGTTGAATGGACTGGGGGTGGGGGAAGAGGATGCAGGGGGGAAGGGCGTGTTGAATGGACTGGGGGTGGGGGAAGAGGATGCAGGGGGGAAGGGCGTGTTGAATGGACTGGGGGTGGGGGAAGAGGATGCAGGGGGGAAGGGCGTGTTGAATGGACTGGGGGTGGGGGAAGAGGATGCAGGGGGAAGGGCGTGTTGAATGGACTGGGGGTGGGGGAAGAGGATGCAGGGGGGAAGGGCTTGTTGAATGGACTGGGGGTGGGGGAAGAGGATGCAGGGGGGAAGGGCGTTTTGAATGCACTGGGGGTGGGAGAAGAGGATGCAGGGGGGAATGGCATGTTGAATGGACTGGGGGTGGGGGAAGAGGATGCAGGGGGAAGGGCGTGTTGAATGGACTGGGGGTGGGGGAAGAGGATGCAGGGGGAAGGGCGTGTTGAATGCGCTGGGGGTGGGGGAAGAGGATGCAGGGGGGAAGGGCGTGTTGAATGGACTGGGGGTGGGGGAAGAGGATGCAGGGGGAAAGGGCGTGTTGAATGGCCTGGGGGTGGGGGAAGAGGATGCAGGGGGGAAGGGCGTGTTGAATGGCCTGGGGGTGGGGGAAGAGGATGCAGGGTGGAAGGGCGTGTTGAATTGACTGGGGGTGGGGGAAGAGGATGCAGGTGCAAGGGCGTGTTGAATGGACTGGGGGTGGGGGAAGAGGATGCAGGGGGAAGGGCGTGTTGAATGGACTGGGGGTGGGGGAAGAGGATGCAGGGGGGAAGGGCGTGTTGAATGGACTGGGGTTGGGGGAAGAGGATGCAGGGGGAAGGGCGTGTTGAATGGACTGGGGGTGGGGGAAGAGGATGCAGGGGGGAAGGGCGTGTTGAATGGACTGGGGGTGGGGGAAGAGGGTGCAGGGGGGAAGGGCGTGTGGAATGCACTGGGGGTGGGGGAAGAGGATGCAGGGGGGAAGGGCGTGTGGAATGCACTGGGGGTGGGGGAAGAGGATGCAGGGGGGAAGGGTGTGTTGAATGCACTGCGGGTGGGGTAAGGGAGTGCAGGTTGGGCGGGGGGTGTTGAATGGACTGGGGGTGGGGGAAGAGGATGCAGGGGGAAGGGCGTGTTGAATGGACTGGGGGTGGGGGAAGAGGATGCAGGGGGGAAGGGCGTGTTGAATGCACTGAGGGTGGGGGAAGAGGATGCAGGGGGGAAGGGTGTGTTGAATGCACTGGGGGTGGGGTAAGGGAATGCAGGTTGGGCGGGGGGTGTTCAATGGACTGGGGGTGGGGGAAGAGGATGCAGGGGGAAGGGCGTGTTGAATGGACTGGGGGTGGGGGAAGAGGATGCAGGGGGGAAGGGCGTGTTGAATGGACTGGGGGTGGGGGAAGAGGATGCAGGGGGGAAGGGCGTGCTGAATGGACTGGGGTTGGGGGAAGAGGATGCAGGGGGGAAGGGCGTGTTGAATGGACTGGGGGTGGGGGAAGAGGATGCAGGGGGGAAGGGCGTGTTGAATGGACTGGGGGTGGGGGAAGAGGATGCAGGGGGGAAGGGCGTGTTGAATGGACTGGTGGTGGGGGAAGAGGATGCAGGGGGAAGGGCGTGTTGAATGGACTGGGGGTGGGGGAAGAGGATGCAGGAGCAAGGGCGTGTTGAATGGACTGGGGGTGGGGGAAGAGGATGCAGGCGGGAAGGGCGTGTTGAATGGACTGGGGGTGGGGGAAGAGGATGCAGGGGGAAGGGCGTGCTGAATGGACTGGGGGTGGGGGAAGAGGATGCAGGGGGGAAGGGCGTGTTGAATGGACTGGGGGTGGGGGAAGAGGATGCAGGGGGAAGGGCGTGTTGAATGGACTGGGGGTGGGGGAAGAGGATGCAGGGGGGAAGGGCGTGTTGAATGGACTGGGGGTGGGGGAAGAGGATGCAGGAGGGAAGGGCGTGTTGAATGGACTGGGGGTGGGGGAAGAGGATGCAGGGGGGAAGGGCGTGTTGAATGGACTGGGGTTGGGGGAAGAGGATGCAGGGGGAAGGGCGTGTTGAATGGACTGGGGGTGGGGGAAGAGGGTGCAGGGGGGAAGGGCGTGTGGAATGCACTGGGGGTGGGGGAAGAGGATGCAGGGGGGAAGGGAGTGTGGAATGCACTGGGGGTGGGGGAAGAGGATGCAGGGGGGAAGGGTGTGTTGAATGCACTGCGGGTGGGGTAAGGGAGTGCAGGTTGGGCGGGGGGTGTTGAATGGACTGGGGGTGGGGGAAGAGGATGCAGGGGGAAGGGCGTGTTGAATGGACTGGGGGTGGGGGAAGAGGATGCAGGGGGGAAGGGCGTGTTGAATGCACTGGGGGTGGGGGAAGAGGGTGCAGGGGGGAAGGGCGTGTGGAATGCACTGAGGGTGGGGGAAGAGGATGCAGGGGGGAAGGGTGTGTTGAATGCACTGGGGGTGGGGTAAGGGAATGCAGGTTGGGCGGGGGGTGTTGAATGGACTAGGGGTGGGGGAAGAGGATGCAGGGGGAAGGGCGTGTTGAATGGACTGGGGGTGGGGGAAGAGGATGCAGGGGGGAAGGGCGTGTTGAATGGACTGGGGGTGGGGGAAGAGGATGCAGGGGGGAAGGGCGTGTTGAATGGACTGGGGGTGGGGGAAGAGGATGGGGGGGGAAGGGCGTGTTGAATGGACTGGGGGTGGGGGAAGAGGATGCAGGGGGGAAGGGCGTGTTGAATGGACTGGGGGTGGGGGAAGAGGATGCAGGGGGGAAGGGCGTGTTGAATGGACTGGGGGTGCGGGAAGAGGATGCAGGGGGAAGGGCGTGTTGAATGGACTGGGGGTGGGGGAAGAGGATGCAGGGGGGAAGGGCGTGTTGAATGGACTGGGGGTGGGGGAAGAGGATGCAGGGGGAAGGGCGTGTTGAATGGACTCGGGGTGGGGGAAGAGGATGCAGGGGGAAGGGCGTGTTGAATGGACTGGGGGTGGGAGAAGAGGATGCAGGGGGGAAGTGCGTGTTGAATGGACTGGGGGTGGGGGAAGAGGATGCAGGGGGGAAGGGCGTGCTGAATGGACTGGGGGTGGGGGAAGAGGATGCAGGGGGGAAGGGCGTGTTGAATGGACTGGGGGTGGGGGAAGAGGATGCAGGGGGGAAGGGCGTGTTGAATGGACTGGGGGTGGGGGAAGAGGATGCAGGGGGGAAGGGCGTGCTGAATGGACTGGGGGTGGGGGAAGAGGATGCAGGGGGGAAGGGCGTGTTGAATGGACTGGGGGTGGGGGAAGAGGATGCAGGGGGGAAGTGCGTGTTGAATGGACTGGGGGTGGGGGAAGAGGATGCAGGGGGGAAGGGCGTGCTGAATGGACTGGGGGCGGGGGAAGAGGATGCAGGGGGGAAGGGCGTGTTGAATGGACTGGGGGCGGGGGAAGAGGATGCAGGGGGGAAGGGCGTGTTGAATGGACTGGGGGTGGGGGAAGAGGATGCAGGGGGGAAGGGCGTGTTGAATGGACTGGGGGTGGGGGAAGAGGATGCAGGGGGAAGGGCGTGTTGAATGGACTGGGGGTGGGGGAAGAGGATGCAGGGGGGAAGGGCGTGCTGAATGGACTGGGGGTGGGGGAAGAGGATGCAGGGGGGAAGGGCGTGTTGAATGGACTGGGGGTGGGGGAAGAGGATGCAGGGGGGAAGGGCGTGTTGAATGGACTGGGGGTGGGGGAAGAGGATGCAGGGGGAAGGGCGTGTTGAATGGACTGGGGGTGGGGGAAGAGGATGCAGGGGGGAAGGGCGTGCTGAATGGACTGGGGGTGGGGGAAGAGGATGCAGGGGGGAAGGGCGTGCTGAATGGACTGGGAGTGGGGGAAGAGGATGCAGGGGGGAAGGGCGTGTTGAATGGACTGGGGGTGGGGGAAGAGGATGCAGGGGGGAAGGGCGTGTTGAATGGACTGGGGGTGGGGGAAGAGGATGCAGGGGGAAGGGCGTGTTGAATGGACTGGGGGTGGGGGAAGAGGATGCAGGGGGAAGGGCGTGTTGAATGGACTGGGGGTGGGGGAAGAGGATGCAGGGGGGAAGGGCGTGTTGAATGGACTGGGGGTGGGGGAAGAGGATGCAGGGGGGAAGGGCGTGTTGAATGGACTGGGGGTGGGGGAAGAGGATGCAGGGGGGAAGGGCGTGTTGAATGGACTGGGGGTGGGGGAAGAGGATGCAGGGGGAAGGGCGTGTTGAATGGACTGGGGGTGGGGGAAGAGGATGCAGGGGGGAAGGGCTTGTTGAATGGACTGGGGTGGGGGAAGAGGATGCAGGGGGGAAGGGCGTGTGGAATGCACTGGGGGTTGGAGAAGAGGATGCAGGGGGGAAGGCCGTGTTGAATGGACTGGGGTGGGGGAAGGGGATGCAGGGGGGAAGGGCGTGTTGAATGGACTGGGGGTGGGAGAAGAGGATGCAGGGGGGAAGGGCGTGTTGAATGGACTGGAGGTGGGGGAAGAGGATGCAGGCGGGAAGGGCGTGTTGAATGGACTGGGGGTGGGGGAAGAGGATGCAGGGGGGAAGGGCGTGTTGAATGCACTGGGGGTGGGGGAAGAGGATGCAGGGGGACGGGCGTGTTAAATGGACTGGGGGTGGGGGAAGAGGATGCAGGGGGGAAGGGCGTGTTGAATGGACTGGGGGTGGGGGAAGAGGATGCAGGGGGGAAGGGCGTGTTGAATGGACTGGGGGTGGGGGAAGAGGATGCAGGGGGGAAGGGCGTGTTGAATGGACTGGGGGTGGGGGAAGAGGATGCAGGGGGGAAGGGCGTGTTGAATGGACTGGGGGTGGGGGAAGAGGATGCAGGGGGGAAGGGCGTGTTGAATGGACTGGTGGTGGGGGAAGAGGATGCAGGGGGGAAGGGCGTGTTGAATGGACTGGGGATGGGGGAAGAGGATGCAGGGGGGAAGGGCGTGTTGAATGGACTGGGGGTGGGGGAAGAGGATGCAGGGGGGAAGGGCGTGTTGAATGGACTGGGGGTGGGGGAAGAGGATGCAAGGGGGAAGGGCGTGTTGAATGGACTGGGGGTGGGGGAAGAGGATGCAGGGGGGAAGGGCGTGTTGAATGGACTGGGGGTGGGGGAAGAGGATGCAGGGGGAAGGGCGTGTTGAATGGACTGGGGGTGGGGGAAGAGGATGCAGGGGGAAGGGCGTGTTGAATGCGCCTGGGATGGGGGAAGAGGATGCAGGGGGGAAGGGCGTGTTGAATGGGCTGGGGGTGGGGGAAGAGGATGCAGGGGGAAAGGGCGTGTTGAACGGCCTGGGGGTGGGGGAAGAGGATGCAGGGGGGAAGGGCGTGTTGAACGGACTGGGGGTGGGGGAAGAGGATGCAGGGGGGAAGGGCGTGTTGAACGGACTGGGGGTGGGAGAAGAGGATGCAGGGGGGAAGGGCATGTTGAATGGACTGGGGGTGGGGGAAGAGGATGCAGGGGGAAGGGCGTGTTGAATGGACTGGGGGTTGGGGAAGAGGATGCAGGGGGGAAGGGCGTGTTGAATGGACTGGGGGTGGGGGAAGAGGATGCAGGGGGGAAGGGCGTGTTGAATGGACTGGGGGTGGGGGAAGAGGATGCAGGGGGGAAGGGCGTGTTGAATGGACTGGGGGTGGGGGAAGAGGATGCAGGGGGGAAGGGCGTGTTGAATGCACTGGGGGTGGGAGAAGAGGATGCAGGGGGGAAGGGCGTGTTGAATGGACTGGGGGTGGGGGAAGAGGATGCAGGGGGAAGGGCGCGTTGAATGGACTGGGGGTGGGGGAAGAGGATGCAGGGGGAAGGGCGTGTTGAATGCGCTGGGGGTGGGGGAAGAGGATGCAGGGGGGAAGGGCATGTTGAATGGACTGGGGGTGGGGGAAGAGGATGCAGGGGGAAAGGGCGTGTTGAATGGCATGGGGGTGGGGGAAGAGGATGCAGGGGGGAAGGGTGTGTGGAATGGACTGGGGGTGGGGGAAGAGGATGCAGGGGGGAAGGGCGTGTTGAATGGACTGGGGGTGGGGGAAGAGGATGCAGGAGCAAGGGCGTGTTGAATGGACTGGGGGTGGGGGAAGAGGATGCAGGGGGGAAGTGCGTGTTGAATGCACTGGGGGTGGGGGAAGAGGGTGCAGGGGGGAAGGGCGTGTGGAATGCACTGAGGGTGGGGGAAGAGGATGCAGGGGGGAAGGGTGTGTTGAATGCACTGGGGGTGGGGTAAGGGAATGCAGGTTGGGCGGGGGGTGTGGAATGGAATGGGGGTGGGGGAAGAGGATGCAGGGGGAAGGGCGTGTTGAATGGACTGGGGGTGGGGGAAGAGGATGCAGGGGGGAAGGGCGTGTTGAATGGACTGGGGCTGGGGGAAGAGGATGCAGGGGGGAAGGGCGTGCTGAATGGACTGGGGGTGGGGGAAGAGGATGCAGGGGGGAAGGGGGTGTTGAATGGACTGGGGGTGGGGGAAGAGGATGCAGGGGGGAAGGGCGTGTTGAATGGACTGGGGGTGGGGGAAGAGGATGCAGGGGGAAAGGGCGTGTTGAATGCACTGGGGGTGGGGTAAGGGAGTGCAGGTTGGGCGGGGGGTGTTGAATGGACTGGGGGTGGGGGAAGAGGATGCAGGGGGAAGGGCGTGTTGAATGGACTGGGGGTGGGGGAAGAGGATGCAGGGGGAAGGGCGTGTTGAATGGACTGGGGGTGGGGGAAGAGGATGCAGGGGGGAAGGGCGTGTGGAATGCACTGGGGGTGGGGGAAGAGGGTGCAGGGGGGAAGGGCGTGTGGAATGCACTGAGGGTGGGGGAAGAGGATGCAGGGGGGAAGGGTGTGTTGAATGCACTGGGGGTGGGGTAAGGGAATGCAGGTTGGGCGGGGGGTGTTGAATGGAATGGGGGTGGGGGAAGAGGATGCAGGGGGAAGGGCGTGTTGAATGGACTGGGGGTGGGGGAAGAGGATGCAGGGGGGAAGGGCGTGTTGAATGGACTGGGGCTGGGGGAAGAGGATGCAGGGGGGAAGGGCGTGCTGAATGGACTGGGGGTGGGGGAAGAGGATGCAGGGGGGAAGGGCGTGCTGAATGGACTGGGGGTGGGGGAAGAGGATGCAGGGGGGAAGGGCGTGCTGAATGGACTGGGGGTGGGGGAAGAGGATGCAGGGGGGAAGGGCGTGCTGAATGGACTGGGGGTGGGGGAAGAGGATGCAGGGGGGAAGGGCGTGTGGAATGCACTGGGGGTGGGGGAAGAGGATGCAGGGGGGAAGGGCGTGTGGAATGCACTGGGGGTGGGGGAAGAGGATGCAGGGGGAAAGGGTGTGTTGAATGCACTGGGGGTGGGGTAAGGGAGTGCAGGTTGGGCGGGGGGTGTTGAATGGACTGGGGGTGGGGGAAGAGGATGCAGGGGGAAGGGCGTGTTGAATGGACTGGGGGTGGGGGAAGAGGATGCAGGGGGAAGGGCGTGTTGAATGGACTGGGGGTGGGGGAAGAGGATGCAGGGGGGAAGGGCGTGTTGAATGGACTGGGGGTGGGGGAAGAGGATGCAGGGGGGAAGGGCGTGTTGAATGGACTGGGGGTGGGGGAAGAGGATGCAGGGGGAAGGGCGTATTGAATGGACTGGGGGTGGGGGAAGAGGATGCAGGGGGGAAGGGCTTGTTGAATGGACTGGGGTGGGGGAGAGGATGCAGGGGGGAAGGGCATTTTGAATGCACTGGGGGTTGGAGAAGAGGATGCAGGGGGGAAGGGCGTGTTGAATGGACTGGGGTGGGGGAAGAGGATGCAGGGGGGAAGGGCGTGTTGAATGGACTGGGGGTGGGAGAAGAGGATGCAGGGGGGAAGGGCGTGTTGAATGGACTGGAGGTGGGGGAAGAGGATGCAGGCGGGAAGGGCGTGTTGAATGGACTGGGGGTGGGGGAAGAGGATGCAGGGGGGAAGGGCGTGTTGAATGCACTGGGGGTGGGGGAAGAGGATGCAGGGGGAAGGGCGTGTTGAATGGACTGGGGGTGGGGGAAGAGGAT
The DNA here is from genome assembly GCF_049634645.1 of Pelodiscus sinensis. Taxonomy (NCBI): domain Eukaryota; kingdom Metazoa; phylum Chordata; order Testudines; family Trionychidae; genus Pelodiscus; species Pelodiscus sinensis. The sequence continues at coordinate 179,848 of NW_027465926.1, forward strand.
GCAGGGGGGAAGAGCGTGTTGAATGGACTGGGGGTGGGGGAAGAGGATGCAGGGGGGAAGGGCGTGTTGAATGGACTGGGGGTGGGGGAAGAGGATGCAGGGGGGAAGGGCGTGTTGAATGGACTGAGGGTGGGGGAAGAGGATGCAGGGGGAAGGGCGTGTGGAATAGACTGGGGGTGGGGGAAGAGGATGCAGGGGGAAGGGCGTGTTGAATGGACTGGGGGTGGGGGAAGAGGATGCAGGGGGGAAGGGCGTGTTGAATGGACTGGGGGTGGAGGAAGAGGATGCAGGGGGGAAGGGCGTGTTGAATGGACTGGGGGTGGGGGAAGAGGATGCAGGGGGGAAGGGCGTGTTGAATGGACTGGGGGTGGGGGAAGAGGATGCAGGGGGGAAGGGCGTGTTGAATGGACTGGGGGTGGGGGAAGAGGATGCAGGGGGAAGGGCGTGTTGAATGGACTGGGGGTGGGGGAAGAGGATGCAGGAGCAAGGGCGTGTTGAATGGACTGGGGGTGGGGGAAGAGGATGCAGGCGGGAAGGGCGTGTTGAATGGACTGGGGGTGGAGGAAGAGGATGCAGGGGGGAAGGGCGTGTTGAATGGACTGGGGGTGGGGGAAGAGGATGCAGGGGGAAGGGCGTGTTGAATGGACTGGGGGTGGGGGAAGAGGATGCAGGGGGGAAGGGCGTGTTGAATGGACTGGGGGTGGGGGAAGAGGATGCAGGGGGGAAGGGCGTGTTGAATGGACTGGGGGTGGAGGAAGAGGATGCAGGGGGGAAGGGCGTGTTGAATGGACTGGGGGTGGGGGAAGAGGATGCAGGCGCGAAGGGCGTGTTGAATGGACTGGGGGTGGGGGAAGAGGATGCAGGGGGGAAGGGCGTGTTGAATGGACTGGGGGTGGGGGAAGAGGATGCAGGGGGAAGGGCGAGTTGAATGGACTGGGGGTGGGGGAAGAGGATGCAGGGGGGAAGGGCGTGTTGAATGGACTGGGGGTGGGGGAAGAGGATGCAGGGGGGAAGGGCGTGTTGAATGGACTGGGGGTGGGGGAAGAGGATGCAGGGGGAAAGGGCGTGTTGAATCGCATGGGGGTGGGGGAAGAGGATGCAGGGGGGAAGGGCGTGTTGAATGGACTGGGGGTGGGGGAAGAGGATGCAGGGGGGAAGGGCGTGTTGAATGGACTGGGGGTGGGGGAAGAGGATGCAGGAGCAAGGGCGTGTTGAATGGACTGGGGGTGGGGGAAGAGGATGCAGGGGGAAGGGCGTGTTGAATGGACTGGGGGTGGGGGAAGAGGATGCAGGGGGAAGGGCGTGTTGAATGGACTGGGCGTGGGGGAAGAGGATGCAGGGGGAAGGGCGTGTTGAATGGACTGGGGGTGGGGGAAGAGTATGCAGGGGGAAGGGCGTGTTGAATGGACTGGGGGTGGGGGAAGAGGATGCAGGGGGGAAGGGCGTGTTGAATGGACTGGGGGTGGGGGAAGAGGATGCAGGGGGAAGGGCGTGTTGAATGGACTGGGGGTGGGGTAAGAGGATGCAGGAGCAAGGGCGTGTTGAATGGACTGGGGGTGGGGGAAGAGGATGCAGGGGGAAGGGCGTGTTGAATGGACTGGGGGTGGGGGAAGAGGATGCAGGGGGAAGGGCGTGTTGAATGGACTGGGCGTGGGGGAAGAGGATGCAGGGGGAAGGGCGTGTTGAATGGACTGGGGGTGGGGGAAGAGTATGCAGGGGGAAGGGCGTGTTGAATGGACTGGGGGTGGGGGAAGAGGATGCAGGGGGGAAGGGCGTGTTGAATGGACTGGGGGTGGGGGAAGAGGATGCAGGGGGAAGGGCGTGTTGAATGGACTGGGGGTGGGGGAAGAGGATGCAGGGGGGAAGGGCTTGTTGAATGGACTGCGGTGGGGGAAGAGGATGCAGGGGGGAAGGGCGTGTTGAATGGACTGGGGGTGGGGGAAGAGGATGCAGGGGGGAAGGGCGTGTTGAATGGACTGGGGTGGGGGAAGAGGATGCAGGGGGGAAGGGCGTGTTGAATGGACTGGGGGTGGGAGAAGAGGATGCAGGGGGGAAGGGCATGTTGAATGGACTGGAGGTGGGGGAAGAGGATGCAGGGGGGAAGGGCGTGTTGAATGGACTGGGGGTGGGGGAAGAGGATGCAGGGGGGAAGGGCGTGTTGAATGGACTGGGGGTGGGGGAAGAGGATGCAGGGGGGAAGGGCGTGTTGAATGGACTGGGGGTGGGGGAAGAGGATGCAGGAGCAAGGGCGTGTTGAATGGACTGGGGGTGGGGGAAGAGGATGCAGGGGGGAAGGGTGTGTTGAATGGACTGGGGGTGGGGGAAGAGGATGCAGAGGGGAAGGGTGTTTTGAATGCACTGGGGGTGGGAGAAGAGGATGCAGGGGGGAATGGCATGTTGAATGGACTGGGGGTGGGGGAAGAGGATGCAGGGGGAAGGGCGTGTTGAATGGACTGGGGGTGGGGGAAGAGGATGCAGGGGGAAGGGCGTGTTGAATGCGCTGGGGGTGGGGGAAGAGGATGCAGGGGGGAAGGGCGTGTTGAATGGACTGGGGGTGGGGGAAGAGGATGCAGGGGGAAAGGGCGTGTTGAATGGCCTGGGGGTGGGGGAAGAGGATGCAGGGGGGAAGGGCGTGTTGAATGGCCTGGGGGTGGGGGAAGAGGATGCAGGGGGGAAGGGCGTGTTGAATGGACTGGGGGTGGGGGAAGAGGATGCAGGAGCAAGGGCGTGTTGAATGGACTGGGGGTGGGGGAAGAGGATGCAGGGGGAAGGGCGTGTTGAATGGACTGGGGGTGGGGGAAGAGGATGCAGGGGGAAGGGCGTGTTGAATGGACTGGGGGTGGGGGAAGAGTATGCAGGGGGGAAGGGCGTGTTGAATGGACTGGGGGTGGGGGAAGAGGATGCAGGGGGGAAGGGCGTGTTGAATGGACTGGGGGTGGGGGAAGAGGATGCAGGGGGGAAGGGCGTGTTGAATGGACTGGGGGTGGGGGAAGAGGATGCAGGGGGAAGGGCGTGTTGAATGGACTGGGGGTGGGGGAAGAGGATGCAGGGGGGAAGGGCGTGTTGAATGGACTGGGGGTGGGGGAAGAGGATGCAGGGGGGAAGGGCGTGTTGAATGGACTGGGGGTGGGGGAAGAGGATGCAGGGGGGAAGGGCGTGTTGAATGGACTGGGGGTGGGGGAAGAGGATGCAGGGGGGAAGGGCGTGTTGAATGGACTGGGGGTGGGGGAAGAGGATGCAGGGGGGAAGGGCGTGTTGAATGGACTGGGGGTGGGGGAAGAGGATGCAGGGGGGAAGGGCGTGTTGAATGGACTGGGGGTGGGGGAAGAGGATGCAGGGGGGAAGGGCGTGTTGAATGGACTGGGGGTGGGGGAAGAGGATGCAGGGGGGAAGGGCGTGTTGAATGGACTGGGGGTGGGGGAAGAGGATGCAGGGGGGAAGGGCGTGTTGAATGGACTGGGGGTGGGGGAAGAGGATGCAGGGGGAAGGGCGTGTTGAAAGGACTGGGGGTGGGGGAAGAGGATGCAGGGGGGAAGGGTGTGTTGAATGGACTGGGGTTGGGGGAAGAGGATGCAGGGGGGAAGGGTGTTTTGAATGCACTGGGGGTGGGAGAAGAGGATGCAGGGGGGAATGGCATGTTGAATGGACTGGGGGTGGGGGAAGAGGATGCAGCGGGAAGGGCGTGTTGAATGGACTGGGGGTGGGGGAAGAGGATGCAGGGGGAAGGGCGTGTTGAATGCGCTGGGGGTGGGGGAAGAGGATGCAGGGGGGAAGGGCGTGTTGAATGGACTGGGGGTGGGGGAAGAGGATGCAGGGGGAAAGGGCGTGTTGAATGGCCTGGGGGTGGGGGAAGAGGATGCAGGGGGGAAGGGCGTGTTGAATGGACTGGGGGTGGGGGAAGAGGATGCAGGGGGGAAGGGCGTGTTGAATGGACTGGGGGTGGGGGAAGAGGATGCAGGAGCAAGGGCGTGTTGAATGGACTGGGGGTGGGGGAAGAGGATGCAGGGGGAAGGGCGTGTTGAATGGACTGGGGGTGGGGGAAGAGGATGCAGGGGGAAGGGCGTGTTGAATGGACTGGGCGTGGGGGAAGAGGATGCAGGGGGAAGGGCGTGTTGAATGGACTGGGGGTGGGGGAAGAGTATGCAGGGGGAAGGGCGTGTTGAATGGACTGGGGGTGGGGGAAGAGGATGCAGGGGGGAAGGGCGTGTTGAATGGACTGGGGGTGGGGGAAGAGGATGCAGGGGGAAGGGCGTGTTGAATGGACTGGGGGTGGGGGAAGAGGATGCAGGGGGGAAGGGCTTGTTGAATGGACTGCGGTGGGGGAAGAGGATGCAGGGGGGAAGGGCGTGTTGAATGGACTGGGGGTGGGGGAAGAGGATGCAGGGGGGAAGGCCGTGTTGAATGGACTGGGGGTGGGAGAAGAGGATGCAGGGGGGAAGGGCGTGTTGAATGGACTGGAGGTGGGGGAAGAGGATGCAGGGGGGAAGGGCGTGTTGAATGGACTGGGGGTGGGGGAAGAGGATGCAGGGGGGAAGGGCGTGTTGAATGGACTGGGGGTGGGGGAAGAGGATGCAGGGGGGAAGGGCGTGTTGAATGGACTGGGGGTGGGGGAAGAGGATGCAGGGGGGAAGGGCGTGTTGAATGGACTGGGGGTGGGGGAAGAGGATGCAGGGGGGAAGGGCGTGTTGAATGGACTGGGGGTGGGGGAAGAGGATGCAGGGGGGAAGGGCGTGTTGAATGGACTGGGGGTGGGGGAAGAGGATGCAGGGGGGAAGGGTGTTTTGAATGCACTGGGGGTGGGAGAAGAGGATGCAGGGGGGAATGGCATGTTGAATGGACTGGGGGTGGGGGAAGAGGATGCAGCGGGAAGGGCGTGTTGAATGGACTGGGGGTGTGGGAAGAGGATGCAGGGGGAAGGGCGTGTTGAATGCGCTGGGGGTGGGGGAAGAGGATGCAGGGGGGAAGGGCGTGTTGAATGGACTGGGGGTGAAGGAAGAGGATGCAGGTGGGAAGGCCGTGTTGAATGGACTGGGGGTGGGGGAAGAGGATGCAGGCGGGAAGGGCGTGTTGAATGGACTGGGGGTGGGGGAAGAGGATGCAGGGGGAAGGGCGTGTTGAATGGACTGGGGGTGGGGGAAGAGGATGCAGGGGGGAAGGGCGTGTTGAATGGACTGGGGGTGGGGGAAGAGGATGCAGGCGGGAAGGGCGTGTTGAATGGACTGGGGGTGGGGGAAGAGGATGCAGGGGGGAAGGGCGTGTTGAATGGACTGGGGGTGGGGGAAGAGGATGCAGGGGGAAGGGCGTGTTGAATGGACTGGGGGTGGGGGAAGAGGATGCAGGGGGAAGGGCGAGTTGAATGGACTGGGGGTGGGGGAAGAGGATGCAGGGGGAAGGGCGTGTTGAATGGACTGGGGGTGGGGGAAGAGAATGCAGGGGGAAGGGCGTGTTGAATGGACTGGGCGTGGGGGAAGAGGATGCAGGGGGAAGGGCGTGTTGAATGGACTGGGGGTGGGGGAAGAGTATGCAGGGGGAAGGGCGTGTTGAATGGACTGGGGGTGGGGGAAGAGGATGCAGGGGGGAAGGGCGTGTTGAATGGACTGGGGGTGGGGGAAGAGGATGCAGGGGGAAGGGCGTGTTGAATGGACTGGGGGTGGGGGAAGAGGATGCAGGGGGGAAGGGCTTGTTGAATGGACTGCGGTGGGGGAAGAGGATGCAGGGGGGAAGGGCGTGTTGAATGGACTGGGGGTGGGGGAAGAGGATGCAGGGGGGAAGGCCGTGTTGAATGGACTGGGGGTGGGAGAAGAGGATGCAGGGGGGAAGGGCGTGTTGAATGGACTGGAGGTGGGGGAAGAGGATGCAGGGGGGAAGGGCGTGTTGAATGGACTGGGGGTGGGGGAAGAGGATGCAGGGGGGAAGGGCGTGTTGAATGGACTGGGGGTGGGGGAAGAGGATGCAGGGGGGAAGGGCGTGTTGAATGGACTGGGGGTGGGGGAAGAGGATGCAGGGGGGAAGGGCGTGTTGAATGGACTGGGGGTGGGGGAAGAGGATGCAGGGGGGAAGGGCGTGTTGAATGGACTGGGGGTGGGGGAAGAGGATGCAGGGGGGAAGGGCGTGTTGAATGGACTGGGGGTGGGGGAAGAGGATGCAGGGGGGAAGGGCGTGTTGAATGGACTGGGGGTGGGGGAAGAGGATGCAGGGGGGAAGGGCGTGTTGAATGGACTGGGGGTGGGGGAAGAGGATGCAGGGGGGAAGGGCGTGTTGAATGGACTGGGGGTGGGGGAAGAGGATGCAGGGGGGAAGGGTGTTTTGAATGCACTGGGGGTGGGAGAAGAGGATGCAGGGGGGAATGGCATGTTGAATGGACTGGGGGTGGGGGAAGAGGATGCAGCGGGAAGGGCGTGTTGAATGGACTGGGGGTGTGGGAAGAGGATGCAGGGGGAAGGGCGTGTTGAATGCGCTGGGGGTGGGGGAAGAGGATGCAGGGGGGAAGGGCGTGTTGAATGGACTGGGGGTGGGGGAAGAGGATGCAGGGGGGAAGGGCGTGTTTAATGTCCTGGGGGTGGGGGAAGAGGATGCAGGAGCAAGGGCGTGTTGAATGGACTGGGGGTGGGGGAAGAGGATGCAGGGGGAAGGGCGTGTTGAATGGACTGGGGGTGGGGGAAGAGGATGCAGGGGGAAGGGCGTGTTGAATGGACTGGGGGTGGGGGAAGAGGATGCAGGGGGGAAGGGCGTGTTGAATGGACTGGGGGTGGGGGAAGAGGATGCAGGGGGGAAGGGCGTGTTGAATGGACTGGGGGTGGGGGAAGAGGATGAAGGGGGAAGGGCGTGTTGAATGGACTGGGGGTGGGGGAAGAGGATGCAGGGGGAAGGGCGTGTTGAATGGACTGGGGGTGGGGGAAGAGGATGCAGGGGGGAAGGGCTTGTTGAATGGACTGGGGTGGGGGAAGAGGATGCAGGGGGGAAGGGCATTTTGAATGCACTGGGGGTTGGAGAAGAGGATGCAGGGGGGAAGGGCGTGTTGAATGGACTGGGGGTGGGAGAAGAGGATGCAGGGGGGAAGGGCGTGTTGAATGGACTGGAGGTGGGGTAAGAGGATGCAGGCGGGAAGGGCGTGTTGAATGGACTGGGGGTGGGGGAAGAGGATGCAGGGGGAAGGGCGTGTTGAATGGACTGGGGGTGGGGGAAGAGGATGCAGGGGGAAGGGCGTGTTGAATGGACTGGGGGTGGGGGAAGAGGATGCAGGGGGGAAGGGCGTGTTGAATGGACTGGGGGTGGGGGAATAGGATGCAGGGGGAAGGGCGTGTTGAATGGACTGGGGGTGGGGGAAGAGGATGCAGGGGGAAGGGCGTGTTGAATGGACTGGGGGTGGGGGAAGAGGATGCAGGGGGGAAGGGCGTGTTGAATGGACTGGGGGTGAAGGAAGAGGATGCAGGGGGGAAGGGCGTGTTGAATGGACTGGGGGTGGGGGAAGAGGATGCAGGCGGGAAGGGCGTGTTGAATGGACTGGGGGTGGGGGAAGAGGATGCAGGGGGAAGGGCGTGTTGAATGGACTGGGGGTGGGGGAAGAGGATGCAGGGGGGAAGGGCGTGTTGAATGGACTGGGGGTGGGGGAAGAGGATGCAGGCGGGAAGGGCGTGTTGAATGGACTGGGGGTGGGGGAAGAGGATGCAGGGGGGAAGGGCGTGTTGAATGGACTGGGGGTGGGGGAAGAGGATGCAGGGGGAAGGGCGAGTTGAATGGACTGGGGGTGGGGGAAGAGGATGCAGGGGGGAAGGGCGTGTTGAATGGACTGGGGGTGGGGGAAGAGGATGCAGGGGGGAAGGGCGTGTTGAATGGACTGGGGGTGGGGGAAGAGGATGCAGGGGGGAAGGGCGTGTTGAATGGACTGGGGGTGGGGGAAGAGGATGCAGGGGGAAGGGCGTGTTGAATGCGCTGGGGGTCAGGGAAGAGGATGCAGGGGGGAAGGGCGTGTTGAATGGCCTGGGGGTGGGGGAAGAGGATGCAGGGGGGAAGGGAGCGTTGAATGGACTGGGGGTGGGGGAAGAGGATGCAGGGGGGAAGGGAGCGTTGAATGGACTGGGGGTGGGGGAAGAGGATGCAGGGGGAAGGGCGTGTTGAATGCGCTGGGGGTCAGGGAAGAGGATGCAGGGGGGAAGGGCGTGTTGAATGGACTGGGGGTGGGGGAAGAGGATGCAGGGGGAAAGGGCGTGTTGAATGGCCTGGGGGTGGGGGAAGAGGATGCAGGGGGGAAGGGAGCGTTGAATGGACTGGGGGTGGGGGAAGAGGATGCAGGGGGAAAGGGCGTGTTGAATGGCCTGGGGGTGGGGGAAGAGGATGCAGGGGGGAAGGGCGTGTTGAATGGCCTGTGGGTGGGGGAAGAGGATGCAGGGGGGAAGGGCGTGTTGAATGCACTGGGGGTGGGGGAAGAGGATGCAGGGGGAAGGGAGCGTTGAATGGACTGGGGGTGGGGGAAGAGGATGCAGGGAGGAAGGGCGTGTTGAATGGACTGGGGGTGGGGGAAGAGGATGCAGGGGGGAAGGGCGTGTTGAATGGACTGGGGGTGGGGGAAGAGGATGCAGGGGGGAAGGGCGTGTTGAATGGACTGGGGGTGGGGGAAGAGGATGCAGGGGGGAAGGGCGTGTTGAATGGACTGGGGGTGGGGGAAGAGGATGCAGGGGGAAGGGCGTGTTGAATGCGCTGGGGGTCAGGGAAGAGGATGCAGGGGGGAAGGGCGTGTTGAATGGGCTGGGGGTGGGGGAAGAGGATGCAGGGGGAAAGGGCGTGTTGAATGGCCTGGGGGTGGGGGAAGAGGATGCAGGGGGGAAGGGAGCGTTGAATGGACTGGGGGTGGGGGAAGAGGATGCAGGGGGAAAGGGCGTGTTGAATGGCCTGGGGGTGGGGGAAGAGGATGCAGGGGGGAAGGGCGTGTTGAATGGACTGGGGGTGGGGGAAGAGGATGCAGGGGGGAAGGGCGTGTTGAATGCACTGGGGGTGGGGGAAGAGGATGCAGGGGGAAGGGAGCGTTGAATGGACTGGGGGTGGGGGAAGAGGATGCAGGGGGAAGGGCGTGTTGAATGGACTGGGGGTGGGGGAAGAGGATGCAGGGAGGAAGGGCGTGTTGAATGGACTGGGGGTGGGGGAAGAGGATGCAGGGGGGAAGGGCGTGTTGAATGGACTGGGGGTGGGGGAAGAGGATGCAGGGGGGAAGGGAGTGTTGAATGGACTGGGGGTGGGGGAAGAGGATGCAGCGGGGAAGGGCGTGTTGAATGGACTGGGGGTGGGGGAAGAGGATGCAGGCGGGAAGGGCGTGTTGAATGGACTGGGGTTGGGGGAAGAGGATGCAGGGGGAAGGGCGTCTTGAATGGACTGGGGGTGGGGGAAGAGGATGCAGGGGGGAAGGGCGTGTTGAATGGACTGGAGGTGGGGGAAGAGGATGCAGGGGGGAAGGGCGTGTTGAATGCACTGGGGCTGGGGGAAGAGGGTGCAGGGGGGAAGGGCGTGTTGAATGCACTGGGGGTGGGGGAAGAGGATGCAGGGGGAAGGGCGAGTTGAATGAACTGGGGGTGGGGGAAGAGGATGCAGGGGGGAAGGGCGTGCTGAATGGACTGGGGGTGGGGGAAGAGGATGCAGGGGGGAAGGGCGTGTTGAATGGACTGGGGGTGGGGGAAGAGGATGCAGGGGGAAGGGCGTGTTGAATGCACTGGGGGTGGGGGAAGAGGATGCAGGGGGAAGGGCGAGTTGAATGAACTGGGGGTGGGGGAAGAGGATGCAGGGGGGAAGGGCGTGCTGAATGGACTGGGGGTGGGGGAAGAGGATGCAGGGGGGAAGGGCGTGTTGAATGGACTGGGGGTGGGGGAAGAGGATGCAGGGGGAAGGGCGTGTTGAATGGACTGGGGGTGGGGGAAGAGGATGCAGGGGGGAAGGGCGTGTTGAATGGACTGGGGGTGGGGGAAGAGGATGCAGGGGGGAAGGGCGTGTTGAATGGACTGGGGGTGGGGGAAGAGGAAGCAGGGGGAAGGGCGTGTTGAATGGACTGGGGGTGGGGGAAGAGGATGCAGGGGGAAGGGCGTGTTGAATGGACTGGGGGTGGGGGAAGAGGATGCAGAGGGGAAGGGCGTGTTGAATGGACTGGGGGTGGGGGAAGAGGATGCAGGGGGGAAGGGCGTGTTGAATGCACTGGGGGTGGGGGAAGAGGATGCAGGGGGGAAGGGCGTGTTGAATGCACTGGGGGTGGGGGAAGAGGATGCAGGGGGAAGGGCGTGTTGAATGGACTGGGGTGGGGGAAGAGGATGCAGGGGGAAGGGCGTGTTGAATGGACTGGGGGTGGGGGAAGAGGATGCAGGGGGGAAGGGCGTGTTGAATGGACTGGGGGTGGGGGAAGAGGATGCAGGGGGGAAGGGCGTGTTGAATGGACTGGGGGTGGGGGAAGAGGATGCAGGGGGGAAGGGCGTGTTGAATGGACTGGGGGTGGGGGAAGAGGATGCAGGGGGGAAGGGCGTGTTGAATGGACTGGGGGTGGGGGAAGAGGATGCAGGGGGAAGGGCGTGTTGAATGGACTGGGGGTGGGGGAAGTGGATGCAGGGGGAAGGGCGTGTTGAATGGACTGGGGGTGGGGGAAGAGGATGCTGGGGGGAAGGGCGTGTTGAATGGACTGGGGGTGCGGGAAGAGGATGCAGGGGGAAGGGCGTGTTGAATGGACTGGGGGTGGGGGAAGAGGATGCAGGGGGAAGGGCGTGTTGAATGGACTGGGGGTGGGGGAAGAGGATGCAGGGGGGAAGGGCGTGTTGAATGGACTGGGGGTGGAGGAAGAGGATGCAGGGGGAAGGGCGTGTTGAATGGACTGGGGGTGGGGGAAGAGGATGCAGGGGGGAAAGGCGTGTTGAATGCTCTGGGGGTGGAGGAAGAGGATGCAGGGGGGAAGGGCGTGTTGAATGGACTGGGGGTGGGGGAAGAGGATGCAGGGGGAAGGGCGTGTTGAATGGACTGGGGGTGGGGGAAGAGGATGCAGGGGCAAGGGCGTGTTGAATGGACTGGGGGTGGGGGAAGAGGATGCAGGGGGAAGGGCGTGTTGAATGGACTGGGGGTGGGGGAAGAGGATGCAGGGGGGAAGGGCGTGTTGAATGGACTGGGGGTGGGGGAAGAGGATGCAGGGGGGAAGGGCGTGTTGAATGGACTGGGGGTGGGGGAAGAGGATGCAGGGGGGAAGGGCGTGTTGAATGGACTGGGGGTGGGGGAAGAGGATGCAGGGGCAAGGGCGTGTTGAATGGACTGGGGGTGGGGGAAGAGGATGCAGGGGGAAGGGCGTGTTGAATGGACTGGGGGTGGGGGAAGAGGATGCAGGGGGAAGGGCGTGTTGAATGGACTGGGGGTGGGGGAAGAGGATGCAGGGGGGAAGGGCGTGTTGAATGGACTGGGAGTGGGGGAAGAGGATGCAGGGGCAAGGGCGTGTTGAATGGACTGGGGGTGGGGGAAGAGGATGCAGGGGGAAGGGCGTGGTGAATGGACTGGGGGTGGGGGAAGAGGATGCAGGGGGAAGGGCGTGTTGAATGGACTGGGGGTGGGGGAAGAGGATGCAGGGGGGAAGGGCGTGTTGAATGGACTGGGGGTGGGGGAAGAGGATGCAGGGGCAAGGGCGTGTTGAATGGACTGGGGGTGGGGGAAGAGGATGCAGGGGGAAGGGCGTGTTGAATGGACTGGGGGTGGGGGAAGAGGATGCAGGGGCAAGGGCGTGTTGAATGGACTGGGGGTGGGGGAAGAGGATGCAGGGGGAAGGGCGTGTTGAATGGACTGGGGGTGGGGGAAGAGGATGCAGGGGGGAAGGGCGTGTTGAATGGACTGGGGGTGGGGGAAGAGGATGCAGGGGCAAGGGCGTGTTGAATGCACTGGGGGTGGGGTAAGGGAGTGCAGGTTGGCCGGGGGGTGTTGAATGGACTGGGGGTGGGGGAAGAGGATGCAGGGGGAAGGGCGTGTTGAATGGACTAGGGGTGGGGGAAGAGGATGCAGGGGGAAGGGCGTGTTGAATGGACTGGGGGTGGGGGAAGAGGATGCAGGGGGGAAGGGCGTGTTGAATGGACTTGGGGTGGGGGAAGAGGATGCAGGGGGGAAGGGCGTGTTGAATGGACTGGGGGTGGGGGAAGAGGATGCAGGGGGAAGGGCGTGTTGAATGGACTGGGGGTGCGGGAAGAGGATGCAGGGGGAAGGGCGTGTTGAATGGACTGGGGGTGGGGGAAGAGGATGCAGGGGGAAGGGCGTCTTGAATGGACTGGGGGTGGGGGAAGAGGATGCAGGGGGGAAGGGCTTGTTGAATGGACTGGGGGTGGGGGAAGAGGATGCAGGGGGGAAGGGCATTTTGAATGGACTGGGGGTGGGGGAAGAGGATGCAGGGGGGAAGGCCGTGTTGAATGGACTGGGGTGGGGGAAGAGGATGCAGGGGGGAAGGGCGTGTTGAATGCACTGGGGGTGGGGGAAGAGGATGCAGGGGGGAAGGGCGTGTTGAATGGACTGGGGGTGGGGGAAGAGGATGCAGGGGGGAAGTGCGTGTTGAATGCACTGGGGGTGGGGGAAGAGGGTGCAGGGGGGAAGGGCGTGTTGAATGCACTGGGGGTGGGGGAAGAGGGTGCAGGGGGGAAGGGCGTGTTGAATGCACTGGGGGTGGGGGAAGGGAGTGCAGGTTGGGCGGGGGCGTGTTGAATGGCCTGGGGGTGGGGGAAGAGGATGCAGGGGGAAGGGCGTGTTGAATGGACTGGGGGTGGGGGAAGAGGATGCAGGGGGAAGGGCGTGTTGAATGAACTGGGGGTGGGGGAAGAGGATGCAGGGGGGAAGGGCGTGTTGAATGAACTGGGGGTGGGGGAAGAGGATGCAGGGGGGAAGGGCGTGTTGAATGGACTGGGGGTGGGGGAAGAGGATGCAGGGGGGGAAGGGCGTGTTGAATGGACTGGGGGTGGGGGAAGAGGATGCAGGGGGAAGGGCGTGTTGAATGCACTGGGGGTGGGGGAAGAGGATGCAGGGGGGAAGGGCGTGTTGAATGCACTGGGGGTGGGGGAAGAGGATGCAGGGGGGAAGGGTGTGTTGAATGCACTGGTGGTGGGGTAAGGGAGTGCAGGTTGGGCGGGGGGTGTTGAATGGACTGGGGGTGGGGGAAGAGGATGCAGGGGGAAGGGCGTGTTGAATGGACTGGGGGTGGGGGAAGAGGATGCAGGGGGGAAGGGCGTGTTGAATGCACTGGGGGTGGGGGAAGAGAGTGCAGGGGGGAAGGGCGTGTGGAATGCACTGGGGGTGGGGGAAGAGATTGCAGGGGGAAAGGGCGTGTTGAATGCACTGGGGGTGGGGTAAGGGAGTGCAGGTTGGGCGGGGGGTGTTGAATGGACTGGGGGTGGGGGAAGAGGATGCAGGGGGAAGGGCGTGTTGAATGGACTGGGGGTGGGGGAAGAGGATGCAGGGGGGAAGGGCGTGTTGAATGCACTGGGGGTGGGGGAAGAGGGTGCAGGGGGGAAGGGCGTGTGGAATGCACTGGGGGTGGGGGAAGAGGATGCAGGGGGGAAGGGCGTGTTGAATGCACTGGGGGTGGGGGAAGAGGGTGCAGGGGGGAAGGGCGTGTGGAATGCACTGGGGGTGGGGGAAGAGGATGCAGGGGGGAAGGGTGTGTTGAATGCACTGGGGGTGGAGTAAGGGAGTGCAGGTTGGGCGGGGGGTGTTGAATGGACTGGGGGTGGGGGAAGAGGATGCAGGGGGAAGGGCGTGTTGAATGGACTGGGGGTGGGGGAAGAGGATGCAGGGGGGAAGGGCGTGTTGAATGCACTGGGGGTGGGGGAAGAAGGTGCAGGGGGGAAGGGCGTGTGGAATGCACTGGGGGTGGGGGAAGAGATTGCAGGGGGGAAGGGTGTGTTGAATGCACTGGGGGTGGGGTAAGAGAGTGCAGGTTGGGCGGGGGGTGTTGAATGGACTGGGGGTGGGGGAAGAGGATGCAGGGGGAAGGGCGTGTTGAATGGACTGGGGGTGGGGGAAGAGGATGCAGGGGGGAAGGGCGTGTTGAATGCACTGGGGGTGGGGGAAGAGGATGCAGGGGGAAGGGCGAGTTGAATGAACTGGGGGTGGGGGAAGAGGATGCAGGGGGGAAGGGCGTGCTGAATGGACTGGGGGTGGGGGAAGAGGATGCAGGGGGAAGGGCGTGTTGAATGGACTGGGGGTGGGGGAAGAGGATGCAGGGGGAAGGGCGTGTTGAATGCACTGGGGGTGGGGGAAGAGGATGCAGGGGGAAGGGCGAGTTGAATGAACTGGGGGTGGGGGAAGAGGATGCAGGGGGGAAGGGCGTGCTGAATGGACTGGGGGTGGGGGAAGAGGATGCAGGGGGGAAGGGCGTGTTGAATGGACTGGGGGTGGGGGAAGAGGATGCAGGGGGAAGGGCGTGTTGAATGGACTGGGGGTGGGGGAAGAGGATGCAGGGGGGAAGGGCGTGTTGAATGGACTGGGGGTGGGGGAAGAGGATGCAGGGGGGAAGGGCGTGTTGAATGGACTGGGGGTGGGGGAAGAGGAAGCAGGGGGAAGGGCGTGTTGAATGGACTGGGGGTGGGGGAAGAGGATGCAGGGGGGAAGGGCGTGTTGAATGCACTGGGGGTGGGGGAAGAGGGTGCAGGGGGGAAGGGCGTGTGGAATGCACTGGGGGTGGGGGAAGAGGATGCAGGGGGGAAGGGTGTGTTGAATGCACTGGGGGTGGGGTAAGGGAGTGCAGGTTGCGCGGGGGGTGTTGAATGGACTGGGGGTGGGGGAAGAGGATGCAGGGGGGAAGGGCGTGTTGAATGCACTGGGGGTGGGGGAAGAGGATGCAGGGGGAAGGGCGTGTTGAATGGACTAGGGGTGGGGGAAGAGGATGCAGGGGGGAAGGGCGTGTTGAATGGACTGGGGGTGGGGGAAGAGGATGCAGGGGGGAAGGGCGTGTTGAATGGACTGGGGGTGGGGGAAGAGGATGCAGGGGGAAGGGCGTGTTGAATGGACTGGGGGTGGAGAAAGAGGATGCAGGGGGGAAGGGCGTGTGGAATGCACTGGGGGTGGGGGAAGAGGGTGCAGGAGGGAAGGGCGTGTGGAATGCACTGGGGGTGGGGGAAGAGGATGCAGGGGGGAAGGGTGTGTTGAATGCACTTGGGGTGGGGTAAGGGAGTGCAGGTTGGGCGGGGGGTGTTGAATGGACTGGGGGTGGGGGAAGAGGATGCAGGGGGGAAGGGCGTGTTGAATGGACTGGGGGTGGGGGAAGAGGATGCAGGGGGGAAGGGCGTGTTGAATGCACTGGGGGTGGGGGAAGAGGATGCAGGGGGAAGGGCGTGTTGAATGGACTGGGGTGGGGGAAGAGGATGCAGGGGGAAGGGCGTGTTGAATGGACTGGGGGTGGGGGAAGAGGATGCAGGGGGGAAGGGCGTGTTGAATGGACTGGGGGTGGGGGAAGAGGATGCAGGGGGGAAGGGCGTGTTGAATGGACTGGGGGTGGGGGAAGAGGATGCAGGGGGAAGGGCGTGTTGAATGGACTGGGGGTGGGGGAAGAGGATGCAGGGGGGAAGGGCGTGTTGAATGGACTGGGGGTGGGGGAAGAGGATGCAGGGGGAAGGGCGTGTTGAATGGACTGGGGGTGGGGGAAGTGGATGCAGGGGGAAGGGCGTGTTGAATGGACTGGGGGTGGGGGAAGAGGATGCTGGGGGGAAGGGCGTGTTGAATGGACTGGGGGTGCGGGAAGAGGATGCAGGGGGGAAGGGCGTGTTGAATGGACTGGGGGTGGGGGAAGAGGATGCAGGGGGGAAGGGCGTGTTGAATGGACTGGGGGTGGAGGAAGAGGATGCAGGGGGAAGGGCGTGTTGAATGGACTGGGGGTGGGGGAAGAGGATGCAGGGGGGAAAGGCGTGTTGAATGCTCTGGGGGTGGAGGAAGAGGATGCAGGGGGGAAGGGCGTGTTGAATGGACTGGGGGTGGGGGAAGAGGATGCAGGGGGAAGGGCGTGTTGAATGGACTGGGGGTGGGGGAAGAGGATGCAGGGGCAAGGGCGTGTTGAATGGACTGGGGGTGGGGGAAGAGGATGCAGGGGGAAGGGCGTGTTGAATGGACTGGGGGTGGGGGAAGAGGATGCAGGGGGGAAGGGCGTGTTGAATGGACTGGGGGTGGGGGAAGAGGATGCAGGGGGGAAGGGCGTGTTGAATGGACTGGGGGTGGGGGAAGAGGATGCAGGGGGGAAGGGCGTGTTGAATGGACTGGGGGTGGGGGAAGAGGATGCAGGGGCAAGGGCGTGTTGAATGGACTGGGGGTGGGGGAAGAGGATGCAGGGGGAAGGGCGTGTT
This sequence comes from Pelodiscus sinensis, assembly GCF_049634645.1. Classification (NCBI taxonomy): domain Eukaryota; kingdom Metazoa; phylum Chordata; order Testudines; family Trionychidae; genus Pelodiscus; species Pelodiscus sinensis. The sequence continues at coordinate 196,164 of NW_027465926.1, forward strand.
GAATGGACTGGGGGTGGGGGAAGAGGATGCAGGGGGAAGGGCGTGTTGAATGGACTGGGGGTGGGGGAAGAGGATGCAGGGGGGAAGGGCGTGTTGAATGGACTGGGAGTGGGGGAAGAGGATGCAGGGGCAAGGGCGTGTTGAATGGACTGGGGGTGGGGGAAGAGGATGCAGGGGGAAGGGCGTGGTGAATGGACTGGGGGTGGGGGAAGAGGATGCAGGGGGAAGGGCGTGTTGAATGGACTGGGGGTGGGGGAAGAGGATGCAGGGGGGAAGGGCGTGTTGAATGGACTGGGGGTGGGGGAAGAGGATGCAGGGGGGAAGGGCGTGTTGAATGCACTGGGGGTGGGGGAAGAGGATGCAGGGGCAAGGGCGTGTTGAATGGACTGGGGGTGGGGGAAGAGGATGCAGGGGGAAGGGCGTGTTGAATGGACTGGGGGTGGGGGAAGAGGATGCAGGGGCAAGGGCGTGTTGAATGGACTGGGGGTGGGGGAAGAGGATGCAGGGGGAAGGGCGTGTTGAATGGACTGGGGGTGGGGGAAGAGGATGCAGGGGGGAAGGGCGTGTTGAATGGACTGGGGGTGGGGGAAGAGGATACAGGGGCAAGGGCGTGTTGAATGCACTGGGGGTGGGGGAAGAGGATGCAGGGGGGAAGGGCGTGTTGAATGGACTGGGGGTGGGGGAAGAGGATGCAGGGGGGAAGGGCGTGTTGAATGCACTGGGGGTGGGGGAAGAGGATGCAGGGGGGAAGGGCGTGTTGAATGGACTGGGGGTGGGGGAAGAGGATGCAGGGGGGAAGGGCGTGTTGAATGCACTGGGGGTGGGGGAAGAGGATGCAGGGGGGAAGGGCGTGTTGAATGGACTGGGGGTGGGGGAAGAGGATGCAGGGGGGAAGGGCGTGTTGAATGGACTGGGGGTGGGGGAAGAGGATGCAGGGGCAAGGGCGTGTTGAATGCGCTGGGGGTGGGGGAAGAGGATGCAGGGGCAAGGGCGTGTTGAATAGACTGGGGGTGGGGGAAGAGGATGCAGGGGCAAGCGCGTGTTGAATGCACTGGGGGTGGGGGAAGGGAGTGCAGGTTGGGCGCGGGGTGTTGAATGGACTGGGGGGGTGCAAAGGAGGAGGGGGGGGCTGAGGACCGCGGCTCGGGGCGGGGACAGACATGAGCGGGTCCTGAGTAGCGCTGCGGGGGCGACCGGGAACGCAGGTGGGGGCGGGAAGAGGCCGGAACTCGCTGGGCGGGGCTATGATGTGGGGGCGGGGCGGACTGAGACATGCCCCGGGAGGCCGCACTCTGAGAATTACAACTCCCAGGATACATCGCTCAGGCTGGGCGTGTTACGGGCGCGAGACCAACCCCCGTCGCCCCTGGGTTAGTGGCAGGACTGTGATGTCACTTCCGCTGCGCCCGCCCAACCGAAGAGCGCCGGCCCTGCAATGTCCGATGGGAGCTGCGGACTGTGGCATGCAATGTTTCCCACAAGCCAATGCGGCTACTTTCCCTACTTCCTCTGGCCCCCCCCCTGCCCGGTAGCAGGGCGGGGCTCCTGCCTCAGAGACGGCAGAATTCGCCGCTGATGCCCCGCCCCCACTAGGGAGAGGAGACCCTGCGCCAACCCCTCCCCCTGACACTCCTTCCAGTCTGCTCCCCCCCTCCCCAAAACCCCTCCACTCTGCTCCCCCCAACAGCAAATTTCCCAGCCGGCTTGTGCGGGGACAGGCAGCGGGACAGGCTGATGCTGTTGTTGCCTTCGAAAGTGCAGCGGAGCAGCGGGAGGGGGGAGGGGGGCGGCTGCCTCTGCTGCGTCCCGTTCACAAGCCCAGAGGGGCCGCGCGAGGATTTTCCGGAGACCCCGAGGAGTTTTCTGCCGCTCACTTCTGCGTCCCAGCTGAGTTCCTGCCAGTCAGTGGCCCCGCCCCCAGACCAGGCCCCGCCCCTGCCATTAATGACGGAGGCTGGGACCCGTTTGTGTGCAACACAAACCCACGTGTCACTCGCCGGGCCATTCAGTGCTCTAGCCTGCGGGAGCCGATAAAATGTGCCCCACGTTCCATCATTTGCATGCACCGCGCCAGGGACACAAAAAATACAGGTCTATGTAGCACTTTAAAGACTAACAAGATGGTTTATTAGGTGATGAGCTTTCGTGGGCCAGACCCACTTCCTCAGATCGAAAGTGGAAGAAAATAGTCACAACCATATATACCAAAGGATACAGTTAAAAAAAATGAACACATATGAAAAGAACAAATCCAATGTCAGAACAGATAAGGGATAAGGAATCTTTCGGAAAATGCTTTTATTTTCCGAAAGATCCGCGTCTAGACTGGCGCTTTTTTCCGGCAAATCTCCGAGCCAGAAAAAAGCGGCAGCCATTTTATGCTAATGAAGCGGGAGGGATTTAAATCTCCGCTTCATTTGCAATTGCGATATGTCTAATTTGCATCCCTTTCACGGAAAAGGGATGCAGTCTAGACACAACCTAGGTGTGTGTATGGCCCTGCTTGCTTGGCCCCTAGAGCAACGGGCAGGTTTGTCTCTGTATCCACAGGCTACTATTGGGAGTCACTGACCCAACACTGTGCCCAGCAAAGTTTTCCAGTTGATATCCATTCTAAGGATGTTGAAGACTAGTCGACTACTCAACTACAGCCTCTTCCCGACTTACAAACCAGTTATGGACCAAGCAATTGGTCATAACTCGGTTCATTCGTAAGTCGGACCCCATAGAATTACTTGCAACCATGCTGTTCGTAAACGCGGATCGCGTTTGTAACTTGAGGTCCGCCATTTACGACAGCTTCGGTTGTAACTGCGAATGGTCGAAAGTCAACTGTTCACAACTCGGGGACCGGCTGTATCTGATAAGCATTTGCTTATTGGATAGTAATGTCCACTAGTCAACCCCCCCTCCCCACCTTGCTGCCTCTATGAAATAGAGGCAGCAAAGGGGGGGGAAGGAAGGAGTACTTTCAAATGGCAGATTCCTCTGGAATTTCCACTACATGCATCTGACGAAGTGGGTCTTTGCCCACGAAAGCCGATGTTCCAATAAATCATAAGGTGCCACAGGACTTCTCTCTCTCTTTTTTTTTTAGGGATGTTAGATATCGGGTAATTGAATACTCATGTAACTGCATCAACTGTTAGCAGTTACAAAACTATTAAATAGTCCCAGAGGGCAGGGGCAGCAGCCAGGGCGCTCCGGCTCCATTCCAGGGAGCCCCCTGGCCATTCTGTGCTGCCGCCTCACTGTAGGGTGGTAGGCGGGGGTTGCTCCACAAGGGCAGCTAGTTTCAAAACCAGCTTCCTATGTAGACCAGCTGCCTGTAGCCCCACATGGCTGCTTCTGTTACAAAGGCAACAGCGCAGGATGGCAGCAGCTCCTGTCCACCAGGCATCCAAACTCCTGGCAGACAGCGGCTGCTTGCTAGATCAGCCTTTGCCCACAGAGAGGTCGGCCTCTCTGTGGACAGGAGCTCATACAGGCAGCAGTGTGGGAAGGCAGGCAGCTCTGCAAAGCCAGCACCAGCTCCTGCCTGCCCCCTCTTGCCTCTAGAAGAGGCAACAAGGGGATTGACAGGTGGGTCCATGAAGCCAGCACACACAGTGCTCAAGCACATCAGCTCCCGCCTGCCTCCTCCCACCATACTGCTTCCTCTGTATCAGAGGCAGCAGCACAGAGGTGGGGGAACGGGCGATCCAATGCTTGTGGGGCGCTTGTCATGAATCATGGCTAGTGTGAATGATTGGCATGACTGAATTAACAGTAAGTGAGCTGAAGAGAGGCCATACTAAGGTTCAAGTTAGGGCCTTCGAGGATTATGGACTTGTTTACAACTTTGAGAGAAAGGACTATGTGAAAGAAAAGACTGTGTGTGCTGAGGAGACAAAACGGTACAGAAGGAGGCAACATTCCCAGAAAAGGAGAAACAAGGGAGAGACCTAGTCAAGGACATTCTATTGTTTATCACTTGTGGTGAGGCAAGTAGAATTGGGTGAGGCAAGCAGGGCGCCTCACGATCGGTCGTGGTCACACTAGCAAAAAGGCTATGACATCACCCCATCCAGGTTGTGTGCAACCAGTGGACATTGTCCCACTTGACTGGCCCCCACCGAGGGGATATATACCACACCATTTTGCCCCATGCGTTAGAGTCCATCAATTTGGCATATTCAGGTGACCTGTGTATCAGACTTCCGCCTCAACCAAAGTTACCTGGGTTTGTCTCTGTATCCACAGGCTACTATTGGGAGTCACTGACTCAACACTCTGCCTAGCAAAGTTTTCCAGTTGATATCCATTCTAAGGATGTTGAAGACTAGTCAAGTCTACACTTGTGATGAGTGGGATGTGTGTATGAGAGCATGTGTGTTAAACTGGATTAAGAATTAGGCTGCTAAATTGGGGTTAGAGATTAGATTTAGACTGTTAACTATTCAAATTAAACATTGCTTTTAACCTGCCTTTTAATTGCTAATTACTAGACAGATATATCGCTTTTAAAACTGCTCCTGTATTGCTTGCAATAAAACTTGTTAAAGGTATATTTGAGCTACTGTGGGTTTTTTGTTCTGTGAAGCTGACCCAATGAGCCTTGTAGTGCGGCATGATCAACTGTACAACCATGCCCTCTTGTGACAAGCTGACTTAAAAGCTGGTTTACCACGGGCATCAGCTCACCTCTCCTCCCTCCTTGCTGCCTCTGATAGAGGCAGTGGGTGAGAGGGGAGAATGCACGTAATTGACAGGATTAACCAATAAATTTAGGCTTACTGGTTAATCGTGTAATCTTCTACACATTGACATTTCTAGAGAAAATCACTAATTCTGGTGTGGTGAGCTTAGCCCCTAACCAGCAAGCAGTGAGCAATACCTCTGAGCTGATAAGTGCTGGGAACATAACAGCTAAAAAGTCAGTGATAACATCTAACTCTAAAATGGTGATCAATAACTTAAACCATAAGATGTTAAATATGAATAAACTGCAACACTTACTCAAAAGAATATGAACAGAACACTAGGCATTTAGATTTATTTCAAAATTAAAAGGTTTGTGTATTTCTAGGGTAAAACATACATAAAAATGTGATGTAAAACTTATGTAAGTGATTGCTGGAACATGGATTAGAGACTACAGTAAAAACTTCCAGTCCCCCTTAGTACTGGTGCCTGCAGGACTAAGTATTTGCTGAGTGAGGCTTAGGTATAAATTAAGGCAATAATGCAATGAGGCTACAAAGCCTGTAAGACAGTACTTGAGCCAAATAAAGACACAAGGCCTAAAAAGCCTGAAGCATAAGTAGTAACTAAAAATAACCGTAGATAATACCATCTTTAACACTAAAATGCTGAAATGACTGAAGAGGTGACAGGTAGCCATGGGATACTAGTTCATAGCATCTGGAAATAAAGCGTTAGGCATCTGCTGATGTTCCTTTCCCTAACAACAAGGATGCCATGGTAACTGACTAACTTCTACTGCTAATGAGTGAGGTAAAAGGATTAAGAATTTAGGGAAGAGCATCCCAACTGTGGTGAGGTAAGGAATTACAAATAAGGAAAAGGACATGAAACCCCTACTACATATTGCATTGGGCACGGTGACAATGTAACACATTGCAGAAGTTGTATTCTAGCCTGTGTGCCTTGAGAGATGCCGTAGTGATGTTTGATGGTGAAGGAGAAGATATCTAAACCAGCCCTTTCCA